>NC_057804.1:376535466-376835466 GCF_018294505.1 Triticum aestivum | reverse complement strand
TGTTGAGATCACTGTGAGCTCCGCCACCATTCCCCCTCCTCCCCGCGCTCGTTCCCGCACTCTAGCCGCCCTTTTTACCATAGCCGTGAGCTCCTCGCCGCCGGCGATGACGCAGACGAGGCCAAAGCCACCGTAGCTCACTCCCGAGCACGGAAACGTGCTCCACACCTCACCAGGAGCCTAGCACACACACCAGCTCCCCCTCCCGTGCACTACAACACCAAACCCGCAGGTGCCCGAACTCCGGCGGCCGCAAAAGAGCTCGCCGCCGTCAGCTCCGGTCACCCCAGCTGCTGCCGCTTGTTGCTTTGGATGCACCTCACTCCCAGGAACAGGTAGGAGCAAACCACGCGTCGAATGGTGCTCCGTAGCGAGCACACGGTGCATCTCCGCCGTCGGCCATGGTCGTCGCCGGCGAAACTCCGGTGGCTGACGTGGCACGATTAGTTTAGGTACTAATCGCGTTTAGTTAGTGTTCCGTGTCGTTGACACATGGGCCCCACGCCCTAATTAACCCCGGGTTCTATTTCCTGTTTAGTTTAGATTAACTCAGCGGGACCCACGCGTCAGAGTTGACCCAGCTGACGTGGCCGTTGACCTGGCCCACCTGTCAGTGTCACTAACTAGCCCCAGTCACTGACCAGTGGACCCCACTTGTCAGGTTTGACCTAGAGGCGCCCAGTTGACCTGCTGACATCAGGGTGACATCATGCTGACGCAACATGTATTTTCTGGATTTATTTTAATTCAGGAAATTCCAGAAAATGTCCTAAACTTCTAAAATTCATAGAAATTCAACCGTAGCTCCAAATCAAATAATTTATATATGAAAAATGATCAGAAAAATCCAATCTATCCATCTGTACCATTTTCATGCATGTTAGAACAACTTATGACTACTGTTTAGGACAATTCAATTAAATGGCATTTAAATAACCACATGTGGAGTTTGAATTTGAATCTTGGATTCAAACCAACTTCATTTAATCTGGTTTTAGTTGCATTAGCACAAACCACATCATATTGGCATGTCACATTCATGCATCATATTGTTGCATTGCATTGATTGTGTTCTCCCTTGTTTGCTGGTATTTGCCCCCTCTCAGTAGACGACGTTCCGACGATGAGTTCGATGACACCGATGAAGAACTATACTATCTTCAGAAGTGCCAGGCAAGCAAAAACCCCTTGTTCATTCCGATAAAATCCCACTCTCTCGCTCCTGCTCTCTTTTACTGCATTAAGACAACAACGATACAACTGTTATTTGCTGCGGTAGTTGAACCCCTTTATCCTCTGCATGACCTGTCATTGCCACAGTAAATAGATGAAACCCACTAGCATGAGTAGAAGTTGTTTGAGCCCTGATGTACCTACTCATTCATGCTTGTTTGTCATGCCTGCTATTGCTTAGAGTTGTGTCAGGTCTGATTCATCGGGGATGAATTGGAGGGGTGTAAACATGTCCTACTGTGTGTGAGCTAAGTGTGTGAACACGATTTGGTAAAGGTAGCGGTGAGAGGCCATGTAGGAGTACATGGTGGGTTGTCTCATTGCAGCCGTCCTCAGGAACTGAGTTCTGTGTTTGTGATCCATGAACAGTTACTACCACACATTGGGCTCCGGGCGCTCCAAGCTCTCTCGACTTATTAATCAACCTGATCTCTGTCCAGGAGTTGCAACTAGTTTCTGGTGTTTGTAGGTAGTGTTAGTAGTCTACCAAGTGGCACCCGGTACAGGTGGGCTTGGGACAGACTAGGCACAGTGGCACGGTGTACCAAGTGGCACCCGGATGGTGGGCTTGGGAACCCTGCTCACATCGTTTGGGGCCGTGAGCGACACCCCGGCCAGATCTCCTTGCGGATGGAACCCGAATAGGCGATAAACCTGGACGAGAGACTTGTGTGGTTAGTCAGGTCGTGGCCGACACCCTCGCTGGGCTTCCGCTTGAAGGTTGCCGAGTACATGTCGTGTAAACAGCGGTAAGTGGTGAGAGCATGTGTGAAGAAGTACACCCCTGCAGGGTTAATATGATCTATTCGAATAGCCGTGTCCGCGGTAAAGGACTTCTGGGTTGCCTGTACAGTTCATAGACAAGTGAAAGTGGATACTCTAAAATACGCAAGATAAGCGTGAGTGCTATGGATGGCGTTCTCGTAGGGAGACGGGAGCGGATCCATAGTGGTGTATTGATATGGTGAATATGTGGACTCGTGTGCGCCACCTCAAAAGACTTACTTGCAGTCGTAGTTCAGGATAGCCATCGAGTCAAAGCTGGCTTGCTGCAGTTAAACCCCACCATCCCTTTGTTGATAATGATGCATATGTAGTTAGTTCTGATGTAAGTCTTGCTGGGTACATTTGTACTCACGTTTGCCTATTTTATGTTCTTGCAGAGAGACTTCAGTCTCACTAGTAGTTCCACGTGGACTTCGACGTTTAGCTTGTTACCTCAGCTATGATCTTGTGCCCCCGGCAGGATCTGGTAGATAGTCAGGCTTTTCAGCCTTTTTCATTTATAGATGTCTGTACTCAGACATGTTAAGCTTCCGCCTGTGCTTTGACTTGTATGCTCTGAGTGTTGGGTCATGAGACCCATGTTTGTAATATCTTGCTCTTTGGAGCCTATTGAATAAAATGCTTGAGTTGTAGAGTCATGTTGTGATGCCATGTTGTATTTGCACATATCGAGCATATTGTGTGTATGTTATTGAAATGCTTGGTATGTGTGGGATCTAACTATCTAGTTGTTTATCCTTAGTAGCCTCTCTTACCGGGAAATGTCTCCTAGTGTTTCCACTGAGCCATGGTAGCTTGCTACTGCTCCGGAACACTTAGGCTGGCCGGCATGTGTCCTTCTTCGTTCCTGTGTCTGTCCCTTCGGGGAAATGTCACGCGATGAATATAGGAGTCCCGTTAGCCCGCTATAGCCCGGTTCACCGGAGTCCTGCTAGCCCAGTGCTACAGCCTGGATTCACTCGCTGATGACCGACACGTTCGATGCTGGGTCATGGATGCCTGTCCCTGTAAGTTTGTGCCACTTTGGGTTTACGACTAGCCATGTCAGCCCGGGCTCCTTGTCATATGGATGCTAGCGACACTATCATATACGTGTGCCAAAAGGCGCAAACGGTCCCGGGCAAGGTAAGGCGACACCCGTGGGAATACCGTGCATGAGGCCGCAAAGTGATATGAGGTGTTACATGCTAGATCGGTGTGGCTTTGAGTCGGGGTCCTGACATAACGTAATCTCGGTGAGACCGATTACACAAACTCGGTGAGACCGATTTTGGTAATAAGCTTTCCAGAGAGTTAGTCAGGCAAACTCGGTTGGACCGATTACACAAACTCGGTACGACCGATTTTGGTATTGAGTCAACCAGGAAGTTTGCATTGTAATCTCGGTAGTACCGATTGCTCAAACTCGGTGAGACCGATTTTGGTAATGGACATACATAGAGAGATTACAATCCCATCTCGGTGAGACCGAGATCCCTATCGGTGAGACCGATTTGCCTATCGGTGAGACCGATTTGCCTAGGGTTTGTGGCAGTATATATGACATATGAACTTGGTGGCGCCGGACAGAAAGAATCAGTGGGGCCGAGTTTGACTTTAGGTTTAGGTCATATGTGTGGAAATGGGAAAGTAGTTGAGGGTTTTGGAGCATATCACTAAGCACTGTGGAGCAAGAAACTCATTAAGCAACACCTCATCCCTTCTTGATAGTATTGGCTTTTCCTATAGACTCAATGTGATCTTGGATCACTAAAATAGAAAATGTAGAGTCTTGAGCTTGAAGCTTGAGCCAATCCTTTGTCATTAGCATCTTGAAGGAGTTCCCACATCCTTTAGTCCATGCCACTCCATTGTTGAACTTATCTGAAACATACTAGATAAAGGTGTTAGTCCAACAAGAGATATGTTGACATTAATTACCAAAACCACCTAGGGAGCACTTGTGCTTTCAATCTCCCCCTTTTTGGTAATTGATGGCAACATACATCAAAGCTTTAGATAAAGATATAAAGAATAGCAAGTAAAGCTTTGGAAAGACATGTAACAAGCATAGGCTCCCCCTACATGTATGCAATCATGTGAATATGGAATATAAAAACATGTGAGAGCATAACCATGATATAGCAGGCAATGTGTTACATGTATCTTGGTCATATGCATCAGAGCAAAGAATATTAAAGAAAATACCTTCATGCTCATGAGTCCTTCTTGCAAACAGTATGTACATCAGCAAGAATTCCTCATACACATGATTGTGATGCATATACTTACCTTGTAGTCTTGAGTTGGCTTAGGATGGAATGAACCTGCGTAAACAAGGTTAGATAACATGGGTACATCTACTAGCCAGAGCAAACAGAAGAAACCACAAGAATACCAAGACTGGGATGACATGTAGAGAGTGAGTACTAAGTACTAAATTGGTATAGACATGTCCCCAAGAGTAAAGATGCAATGAATTTAAATGATTTCTTTCCCTTAGATATCTTGCTCCCCCTGAATCTAGCATGGGATACTGGGAGAAGATAGGGAACAGAAAATCAAAGCTGAAAGATATATAAATGAACCAAGCTAATGCAAGCTAATGCAAATAAGCACATATGAACATGTCTTTCCCCTCAGGAAGACATGTGGCATCTCTCCTCTTGATCACCAAGCATCTGGGATCCTTGAGAAATACTTTCTACTTGAGTATTCTCTCCCCTAGAGATCTCTTTCTCCCCTTGAGGAGGTGATATTCTCTCTCTCTGATGTGATCTCTCTAAGTGATAAGCTTTGAAGTGATCTCTCTCTCCCCCTTTGACATCAATTTCCAAGAAGGGTTTGATCCTTGAGGCACAGCACAAAGCATTTATAAAAATGTGATGCTTGTAGAGGACAAGATTCATTGAGTGGAGCTGGATCAGAAGAAACACAGAATAAGTTGCAAACTGTTTTTCCTGTTGTGAAATCGGTGGCACCGAGTGGTATGCTTCGGTTGGACTGAAAACAACAAATCGGTGAAACCGAGTTCATCGCAGAGAAAACACTTGTCACCTTAGCTCACTAGACTAGTAAGATCTCACAAAGATTTGCAAGGAATTTATTGAATGATATGCAATTAATTGGATGCAGAAAATGCAGAGCAAACAGAAAGAGATCTAGATGAAGTTATTTTTAACAAATATGCATGAGTCAAATGCAAAAACACAGAAAATAACTCAAGAGAACTTCATCTAGAGATGGTCGGCGACAAAGTCACCTATGTTAGAGTATATTGACTTAGGAGTCAAGTGAGATCACTTGATTATAGGTCATACTCATAATTTAAGCTCAAAATGGGGTTGCCATTTTTTTGTTTAAGCATCTTGATGTATTCACATCTTGTCGAGTTGCTTTAGCTCATGACTTGGAGTAAAGCTTCTCTAAGATGGAATAACATACCTTGGTTGGTGGTGTTGACCATGTAGTTGAACTTGTGTGGGTTGCTCAAGGTTGATCTAGCTCATCAAGAATTGGGAGCACCACTTGGAATTTGAGTCCATCTACCTACATGGGTTAGTTCTTGCAAGGAAGAGAACTTGTGTATCCAAAAATGACAATCATGAAGCTCAACATAGAATTTGTGAAAGGATATGTTTGAATGGTTCCGTGCTTCCTTGTCTTCAACCACCATAGTGTAGAAACTTGGTGATGTAGAAATTGCTCAAGATGTGAGTAGATTACAATCTCATGGAATTTGATTCAACCAAGTACCTACATGGGTTATATAACATGCAAGATGCAAATATATCCAAGACATAAGATCTTCATCATAAGAGAAATATCAAGGATTAGTCATAAGCTCATGTCTTGCATGTATCCAATGGAGTTTATACTCCAAGTTTTAAGCATCAATGATGTTCAATTCTCCTCTTAATCTGCAAAACACTTTCTCATCAAGAGTTTTAGTGAATATATCCGCTAATTTCTTTTCGGTGCGAACATGCTTAAGATTAATGTCACCCTTAGCAACATGATCTCGAATGAAATGACGACGAACTTCAATATGCTTAGTTCGAGAATGTTGTACAGGATTATGACCAATTTTGATAGAACTTTCATTGTCACAAAGCAAAGGAACATGCTTCACATATATCCCATAATCCTTAAGAGTTTGGGTCATCCAAAGTAATCGAGCACAACATGAACCAGCGGCAATGTATTCCGCTTCGGCGGTGGATAAGGATACCGAGTTTTGTTTCTTGGAGGACCAAGACACAAGAGATCTACCAAGAAATTGACAAGTACCCAAAGTGGACTTTCTACCAACCTTGTCTCCGGCATAGTCCGAGTCGGAGTAGCCAACAAGATCGAAAGAGGCCCTCTTAGGATACCAAATGCCAAAATTTGGTGTATGGATTAAGTATCTCACTTCCTTTTCACGGCCTTAAGATGACATTCTTTAGGAGCAGCTTGATATCGTGCACACATGCACATGCTTAGCATGATATCGGGACGTGAAGCACATAGATATAATAATGAACCAATCATAGAGCGATAAACCTTTTGATCAACCGGTTCACCATCTTTGGTCAAGTCAAGATGTCCACTAGTAGGCATGGGTGTAGTCATACCTTTGCACTCTTGCATATTGAACTTCTTGAATAAGTCATTAGTGTACTTCGTTTGAGAAACAAAGGTGCCTTCCTTAGTTTGCTTGATTTGCAACCCAAGAAAGAATTTGAGTTCACTCATCATAGACATCTCAAACTTCTTCGACATTAGCTTCCCAAACTTTTCACTAAAATGAGGGTTAGTTGAACCAAATATAATATCATCAACATAGATTTGGCACACAAATAGTTCTCCATTCACTCTTTTAGTAAAAAGTGTGGAATCTATTTTCCCAATTTCAAAGCCTTTTTCAATAAGGAACTTGGTCAAGCATTTATACCACGCTCTAGGAGCTTGTTTAAGACCATAAAGAGCTTTGTGAAGTTTGTAAACATGATTTGGTTTCTTAGGATTGACAAAGCCGGGAGGTTGTTTAACATAAACTTCCTCCTCTATTTCACCATTTAGAATAGCACTTTTAATGTACATTTGGTACAAGGTGATATCATGATGATTAGCATAGGCAAGTAAGATGCAAATGGACTCAAGTCTAGCAACGGGAGAGTAAGTCTCACCATAGTCCATACCTTCAACTTGTGTGTAGCCTTGGGCGACGAGACGTGCTTTGTTGCGAACTACTTGTCCATCTTCATCTTGCTTGTTGCGAAACACCCATTTGGTACCGATGATGTTGTGGTTGTTGTCGGGCTTCTCAACCAATGTCAAAACTTGGTTGCTCTCAAAGTTGTGTAGCTCTTCATGCATAGCATTTATGCAATCCGAATCTTCCAATGCTTCTTCGACCTTCATAGGTTCAATGCTAGAGATGAAGGAATAGTTTTCACAAAAGTTAGCTAAACAAGTTTTAGAGCGAGTGATTCTCCCTGTTTGAATATCATTGTAGATTTGCTCGACGGGATGGTCTTTAGCAATTCTTGCTCGAACTCGTGAAAGCTTTTGCTTGGTTCTTGGTTGAGCTTCTTCTTCATCTTGTTCTTTTTCTTGGCCTTCTTCATTGTTGGCGTTGTCGTTCTCTTGTCGTGGTGGAGAAGGAGGTTGTTGACGTTCATCTTGATGCACTTCCTCGTTTTCTTCATCTTGGTGTGTCCCACTTGTGGATGCTTCCGTATCAACTCTTGGTTCACCTTGTCGTGAAGTAGAAGCTTCCACTTGGACGGACGAGGTACTCTCCTTCACCTCCGTTGGACGGACCTTGCCAATAGATAAGTCTTGGATTGCTTCCGAGGGGTCTTTATCTCCTACATCAATTGGCAATTGCTCTACTTGCGAGCCGTTAGATTCATCAAACTTCACATCTACTGTTTCTTCAACCTTTCGGGTGAAATTGTTGTAGACACGGTAAGTGTGAGAGTTTGAGCCATAACCTAGTAGGAAACCTTCATGAGACTTGGAGCAAATTTAGAACGACGATGCTTATCAAGAATGTAGCACTTTGAGCCGAATACCCGAAAGTATCCAACTTGGGGTTTGTTACCGGTAATGAGCTCACATGCCGTCTTGCTGAGTAGCTTGTGAACATACAAGCGATTTGTTGCATGACAAGCTGTCTCAACCGCTTCTGCCCAAAAGTGCTTCGGTGTCTTGTACTCATCAAGCATCGTTCTTGCCATTTCGATGAGCGTCTGGTTCTTCCTCTCAACAACTCCATTTTGTTGAGGTGTGTACGTAGTCGAGAACTCATGTGAAATCCCTTCTTCATCAAGAAAGGTGTCCACATTTGCGTTCTTGAACTCCGTTCCATTGTTGCTGCGAACCTTCTTGATCTTCACTTCAAATTGATTTTGGGCCTTCCTAGCGAAGTTTTTGAAGATCTTTTGGACCTGCGATTTATCATCGAGAAAGAACACCCACGTAAATCTTGAAAAATCATCAACTATAACTAGACCAAAAGAATTTCCACCGAGACTCTTGTAAGAGTAGGGACCAAAAAGATCCATGTGAAGCAGCTCAAGTGGCCTCCTTGTGGTCATGATGTTCTTCACGGGATGCCTTCCTCCAACCTGTTTACCTGCTTGACAAGCACTACAAAGTCTATCCTTATCAAATATGACATCGTTAACACCAAGGATATGATTCCCTTTAGTAAGCTTGTCAAGGTTTCTCATGCCAACGTGACCTAGTCGTCTATGCCATAACCAACCTTTTGAGGATTTCGCAATGAAGCAAGTTTTAGGTTGAGCCTTTTTAGTGAAATCAACAATGTATAGATCACCTCTACGCACACCGGTAAAGACCATTTTATGATTATCTCTACGAAACACTTGGCGATCTATTTCAGTAAATAGGACATTGAAACCGAAATCAGCAAGTCTAGATACTGAAAGTAAGTTGTATCCAAGAGATTCAATGAGCATGACATTTTGTATGGAGCTATCATGTGATATGGTCACCTTACCGAGGCCAACCACCTTACCCTTTGAGTTTTCACCGAAGGTGACATACTTTCGAGGACCATCGTTTTCAGCAAGCTCACGAAACATGTCTTTATCTCCGGTCATGTGATCGGTACATCCACTATCAAGAACCCATTCCTTTCCTCCTGCCATATATCCCCGAAGATTTGCCATAAGACCAAAATGTCTCATTGCATCGTCAAGATCGAAGTCACTATCATCATCCTCATCATAGTATCCATGTTCAACATCGTCATGTGGTGGATCAAGTCCTAGAGAGGGTGATTCGTTAGAGTGAGTTTGACAATGATCTTGCTTACGAATTTGTATGGCTTTCGCAATAATATCACTAATGATTCCAACATCTCCTTTGGCACGCATAAGGTTTGTAAGCTCAAACAAACAATCACCAAACATAGGATCACTAGAATTCATCTTACTCAAGGAAATAGACTTATGGAAAATTTCATCAAGATTTTTCAAGGAATAATTTGGAAAGCGTTCCTCAAGAAATTTCCATATAGTGTAGGCACACTTAAGAGTAGGCAAACATCCAATCAAGTTTCTAGGCAAGCCTCTAATGATAAGTTCAACAGTTTTAAGATTCCCAATCATGTCAATTGACTCATCAAGAGTAGGATGCATAGGATCAACAAGAGGTGCACAAGGGCTAGCAATGTACTTGTTCAAATGATATTGATTGAAGATTACAAGCATCTCATTTTTCCGCTCATGAAAATACTCTCCATCAAGAATAGGCACTCTATGTCTAAGACTCCCTAAAGTAGACTCATCCATCTTCCTCCAATGGTGATTAAACCAAGGCAATGGAGACCAAAGCTCTGATACCACTTGTAGGACCTTGAGAAGAGGTGTCTAGAGGGGGGGATTAGACAATAAGTACCAAAGTTGCAATTTTTTAACTTCTTTAAGTTTAAGTGGAGTTTAGGCACAAGTTTAACATTCACAATACATAACAAGCAAGCATGCAAAGAGTATATGAGCAGCGGAAAGTAAAGCATGCAACTTGCAAGAATGTAAAGGGAAGGGTTTTGGAGGATTCAAACGCAATTGGAGACACGGATGTTTTTGGCGTGGTTCCGATAGGTGGTGCTATCGTACATCCACGTTGATGGAGACTTCAACCCACGAAGGGTAACGGTTGCGCGAGTCCATGGAGGGCTCCACCCACGAAGGGTCCATGAAGAAGCAACCTTGTCTATCCCACCATGGCTGTCGCCCACGAAGGACTTGCCTCACTAGCGGTAGATCTTCACAAAGTAGGCGATCTAGTTGCCCTTACAAACTCCTTGGTTCAACTCCACAATCTTGTTGGAGGCTCCCAAGTGACACCTAGCCAATCTAGGAGACACCACTCTCCAAGAAGTAACAAATGGTGCGTTGATGATGAACTCCTTGCTCTTGTGCTTCAAATGATAGTCTCCCCAACACTCAACTCTCTCTCATAGGATTTGGATCTAGTGGAAAGAATATTTGAGTGGAAAGCAACTTGGGGAAGGCTAGAGATCAAGATTCATATGGTAGGAATGGAATATCTTGGCCTCAACACATGAGTAGGTAGTTCTCTCTCAAAAAATGTATGCTGGAAGTGTAGGCACGGTCTAATGGCTCTCTCTATGAATGAAGAGGAGGTGGAGGGGTATATATAGCCTCCACACAAAATCTAACCGTTACACACAATCTACCAAACTCGATGGGACCGAATCAACAAATTCGGTCGGACCGATTTAGTAAATCTAGTGACCGTTAGGATTTTCGGTGGGACCGATATGCAACTCGGTAGGACCGATATGGTTAGGGTTAGGGCATAACGTAATCTCGGTGAGACCGATTACACAAACTCGGTGAGACCGATTTTGGTAATAAGCTTTCCAGAGAGTTGGTCAGGCAAACTCGGTTGGACCGATTACACAAACTCGGTAGGACCGATTTTGGTAATGAGTCAACCAGGAAGTTTGCATTGTAATCTCGGTACTACCGATTGCTCAAACTCGGTGAGACCGATTTTGGTAATGGACATATACAGAGAGATTACAATCCCATCTCGGTGAGACCGAGATCCCTATCGGTGAGACCGATTTGCCTAGGGTTTGTGGCAGTGGCTATGACATATGAACTCGGTGGCGCCGGATAGAAAGAATTAGTGGGGCCGAGTTTGACTTTAGGTTTAGGTCATATGTGTGGAAATGGGAAAGTTGTTGAGGGTTTTGGAGCATATCACTAAGCACTGTGGAGTAAGAAACTCATTAAGCAACACCTCATCCCTTCTTGATAGTATTGGCTTTTCCTATAGACTCAATGTGATCTTGGATCACTAAAATAGAAAATGTAGAGTCTTGAGCTTGAAGCTTGAGCCAATCCTTTGTCCTTAGCATCTTGAAGGAGTTCCCACATCCTTTAGTCCATGCCACTCCATGTTGAACTTATCTGAAACATACTAGATAAAGGTGTTAGTCTAACAAGAGATATGTTGACATTAATTACCAAAACCACCTAGGGAGCACTTGTGCTTTCATCGAGCTTGTAGATAGTAACACTACTATCAGCATCTGTCTTCCTCTTGAAGATCCATTTATACAATATGGCTTGCTGATCATCGGGCAACTCCACCAAAGTCCACACTTTGTTCTCATATATGGATCCCATCTCAGATTTCATGGCCTCAAGCCATTTCGCGGAATCTGGGCTCATCATCGCTTCCTCATAGTTCGCAGGTTCATCATGATCTAGTAACATGACTTCCAGAACAGGATTACCATACCACTCTGGTGCGGACTGTACTTTGGAAGACCTACGAGGTTTTTGTCGGCGTTCTGGGAACGGGGGTCCCCAGACTTGCCTGCCTGCGGCCCGCGGCGTGGCTCAAAGGAGGCCCAGCACAGCCCATCTTCATCAACGCAAGCTCAAGACCCTCGCGAGGGGCCGAGCCTCGCGGGGCGGACGACAAGGAGCTTCCTCAGGCACGACCTCGTCAGGCTGGCTCATGAGGAGGCAGAGAGTTCAAGGCAGGGTACCTCGCGAGGTGCCCATGATGCAAGTCATGACGACCAAGGGCGCCAGTCGGGCGCCAGCCCGCGCAGTGTCCCCTTTCCTCTTTGGTGCAAAGGGAGCAAGCGCAGGCGAGAGCATCAAGCAAATGCGTCCATTTCGGTGCAACGAGACCAAGACCAGCCCAACGGCTGGAAGGAAGTCATTGTGGAGCCCAAGCCGGCGTCATCACCAGAGCCTTTGACATGCGAGGACCAACTTTAGTCAGGATAAGTGTACCCGCTGTTCCCCTTCAAAATGGCCAATTGTTGGCGCCCTTCCCGCTCAATATTTGGGAAGAGGCCCAGGGCCTTTGCCTATAAATAGGACTAGCCACCCCCAGGGTAGAGGCATCTGGATCCTCATCAAGAAACCAGTAGATAGAGCGACTGAATCCCTCCTAGCAGTTCATCGCACCAGCCAAGAACAGACCCTCGCGAGGCTGTTCTGCTTTGTATTATTCATCATCAAGCCCAAGATGCAATCCACCACACCACACACTGGAGTAGGGTATTACACCACAATGGTGGCCTGAACCAGTATAAATCTTGTGTCTCTTGTGCTGTTTAGTTTGGTAGTTTAGGTCCTAGCGATTTGGTGAGGAGAGAGCTGGCAGAGGGTTGAATCTCGGCGTGCACCCCAGAGTTCGAACCTCAATGGTCTACCGGAACCCGAAATCCGACATCTGGCGCGCCAGGTAGGGGTGTGCCGGGATCTGCCTTCTGTTGCCTCGCGCCCGTCGCATTGTCTTCACCATATCCGGCGACCAAGCGGGCAACCCAGATCCTTGGGCGGCTTGGCCCACCCACGCAGAGCCGCTCGCCCCATGCGACCCCATGCCCCAGGCAGCTCGCGGTCCGCTGGGCGCTGCGGGCTGCGGGCGACGCAGGAAGACCTCGACGGCCCTAACACCACGGCAGACGCGGTCGGCAGTGAGGGCCTCCAACCACGCCGTGGCAACGGCGCCGTACACCCGCCGGGAGCAGGCAAACTCAAGGGCCGCGCTCACGGTGGCCCGAGAGCTGCTGCAGTGCAGACTGATGGAAGGCGGCCGTGACGTGCTGCTAGAGCGGGTGGCGGAGCTCCTGGGCTTCGCCGCCTTGGGGGCTCACCCCTTCTGCACACCGCTCCCGCCTCAGGTCCAGGGCGGCCCGCACGGGGGCCCCGCGTGCAACCGCGGGCTCGAAAGCTACTCCAACACCAGCGAAGCCATCAGCACAGGGCCGGCGGCAGCGCCGGCTCCGCTCCCCATCAATAAGGAAGGACTCGTCGCGACCCATGGCCCCCGTGGGCCGCCGCGCTACCATCACCAGGCCGGCACGTCAAGCAGAGCTGCATGGCACGCGGAGCCCTACGGTGCAGCCTTCGGGGTGACGGCCGCGGAAGAGTACGTGCCCCGCATGATGGATCAAGGGCACCCGCGCGAGGGCGAACAAGGCTCACTCCTCAGCCCAAGCTGGGGGGACGAGGCGCCAGAGGCTAAGCTCTTCCAGGAACCCCGGGACGGCCCCGCCGGCCACGCTGGGAGCGACGATTATCGGGTACCACTAATCCCTCAGGAGCAGGCATACACTAATCATGGGTCGCAGGAGGTGCAGGTCGCCACAGCGAGCAGCTGCCCCGCTCCAGCAGTCTCTTACCCCTCAGGAGGAGGGCATCGGGGGCTGCAGGAGAGGGGCCGAGATCCGACATCACCACCGCGGCGTTCAGAGCAAGGCGTTCCCAGGAGGTAGGCCTTCCGCTGGGGAGGTGCCTCAGGGCCTGCCCCTGGCGGAGGACCCGTGGTCGTCGGGGGAACCGCTGGCGACCGCTCTACCCCATCGGCGGCGTCCTCGTTTCTGTTCGTCGTTGATGGCACTAGAGTGTGGCGCAAGGCGGGGCCCTCGTCTGGCGATATGAAGCAAGGCCGGTACCTGTGAAGAAGGCCCAGTGCATGTGAAGCTCGCCGCCCCGTGACACTCTCATGTAATGATGAGTGGGGCTGTACATGCCCCGGAGTCTCAGGGGTACCGGCCTCAGGCCCTGGGGCTCCCTCCCACGCCCAATGGCAGCACTTAGCTCCGTGCTGGTGAGAAGACGTCCAAGACTAGACTAGGTGCCGGATGCGGATTTTTGTTTGCTTTCGTTGCTTTTCCCTTGGTTGCTGCTTTCCCCCACTAGATTTAAGTTGAACTCGAATTTGAAATTTGCGTGTGTTGGGGATGGGGTGCTTAGTCTCGTTCGAGCAATCTCTCGCGTTTCGGTTACGACCTCGCCTCAGCTACCTCCCCTCGCGAGCCCTCGCGAGCCGGGTCAGGCCTAGCTCGCGTGCAGCCCAGACTGCCGCCGACGTACCCTCTCAGGAGGTTTTTTCACTGCAGATCCTACGGATTCAATCAGGAGGCGTTCGAGGCACCACAGCCTCCCACAAATTATCTCAGGACCCACGTAGGTAAACTAACCAACCGGCTCGTCACCTAGCAGACCACCTGGCACGGGCCTATGAGCAATGCAGCATTAACTAGTGCGCTTAAACATTGGCTTTACATGAGGGGCACCCCCTCCCAAAATGCTCTCACAATCATCGGGACAAAAAGCCCGAGTTCTATTCGTGCAGGATAAGGAAACAGGAGCGGCGCGCTATCAGTCAGATAAATCCCCCAATGCATCCTCAGGAGCGCCGCCCGAGCTGTCGCTGGCGTCGCTGGCCTCGCCATCGCCCTCCGCGTTGCCGCCAGCAGTGTCAGGGCCGTTCACCACGCCGCCCTCGTCGGCGGCCACAACCACGCCATCGTTGTCTGAAGCGAAGGCCCTGGCAAGGGCGTCCACGTTGTCTTCCACCCAGTACGCCAGGTCGTCTCGGACGGCCTGGGGGACTGGGGCTGTCGGGAAAACTGATCTGCCAACACCTATGGGGACCGGGCCCCTTTCGGTTCGGAGGGGGGCGGAGGCCGCACAAAGAGCGGATCGAGGCGGTACACGCGAGCAGTTTTACCCAGCTTCGAGCCGCACGGATGCGTAAAACCCTACTACTGCTTGTTTGTGTGTATTGAATTCTTGCTCAGGAGCGAGGGACGCTGCCAGACCGAGCGTGAGAGTGTTCCTGATGTTTCAAATGAGCCGAACCCCCCCTACGTCGCGCTTGGGCCTCCTTTTATACTTTCAAGGGGTCACCGACAGGTGGCAACGTAGACTAGAAGGTTAAAAATGGCAAAGGATGCGGTAGGTGCAGCTACCGCTACTGTGGACACAGTGCACCCTACCTAACTCGGACGGCAGGGGACAAGGTCATTGAATGCCCGTCTGAGTTGCCTAAACAGTGCAAAAAGTGACCGTTAGGAGCGCCACCGTTTGCCACGATGGCCTTCTCTTCATCTCCGCTTGCCACCGCGTACCCCTGGCTGCACAGGTTCCCGCCACGCGCCCCTGAGGAAGCCTCATGGCGACACGCGGGTGGGTGCGCTGGAGCGTGGGTACAGAGTGGCAGCGGGCCCCCGGCGAGTACCTTGTCGGGGTCGTCGTCTTGTCGAGTCCAGAAGCTTGTCGCTCACCGGACCTTGCCGGGACGTGCGGTGCATCGCGGCAAGTTTCTTGAAGTGTCGTGGTTGGCCTTCCCGGCAAGCTCCTCTTGCCGGGACCTTGTCTCTTCATCTTGAATGCTTTGTTCTTGAATGGCTCCAAAGGAACCCACGAAGGACTCTGGAGGTCGTCCGGCAAGTCTTGCCGCGCGGCGCTGCAACTGCCCGTGCACAAGTTCAGGATACTAGGGTACCCCTACTCTAGTACACCGACAGGAGCCCCCGGGCCTGGGCCACACACGGTGCCGAGCGCTGTTGGGCCAGGCCCAAAACAGGGCACGGGCACGCGCGGAGCCCGGGTTACGCCGAATATAACTCCGTATCCACCGCGCCCCCCGTAACGGCATGCGTCAATCGCGGAGTCGTGGGAGAAATCGTGGGTGGTTGTTTATTTGGAAGGCCGAAATGTCCGCCCCGTCCCTCTTTATAAGCAGGGGAAACAGGGGCATTTCCCCCACCTTCGCCCTTCGCTGCTGCAATCTCAGAAATCTCCGCCACCCTCCTCCGCTTGCAGAGTTGAAAGAGGGCAGCGCTCCGCCCCCGTCGCTGCTGCCACCACCAGTGCCGTCGATCTCCCCCACCACCTCCACCATGCCTCCGAAGCCCGGGAAGGGGAAGGCCATGAAGGCTGCGGCCGCGAAAGCTGTGAAGTCGACCGAAGCGCAGCGGCTTGAGGCGCTGCGGAAGGAGCTGAGGGAGTGGTACTATCTCTTCTGGTCGACGGAGACACGGGCGCATCCGCGCACGAAGGTACTCTCCGCCGTCGCCTCGCAAGCAGATCCAGTTGGCGGATATCCTTTCTTCGCCGTGTTCTTCTACTGCGGGCTCTGCCCGCCATTCTCTGATTTCTTTTGCGACGTCATGAACACCTATGGACTCCACCTCCTTGACTTCACCCCCAACGCCGTTCTGACCATGGTAGTTTTCGCCCATCTATGCGAAAACTTTGTCGGAGTCCACCCCAACGTAGCTCTTCCGCCATTTCTTTATGCCTCGTGTCGAGAGAGGGGAACCTCTTGTCGGCGGGATCGCCTGGATCTCGCGGGCCGGCAAGAAGGAGACCTATCTGGAGGGGGAGCTCCGCAGCAAGTGGGACGAGTGGAGAGCAGATTGGTGCTGGGTTGTAGAAGAGAGCCCGCAGCCGTTCACCGCCCTGCGCCAAGCCCCAGCAGTGCGTGGCAATGACTGGAGCACTCTGTCCATGGACGACGACAAGTTGAAGATCGCCACCACTCGGATCTTGTGTCTCAGGCTTGCCGGGCTGACTGTAGGAGCTGTCGGCGCAGATTTCCTTTGCCGGCGCATCGCCCCTCTGCAGGCGAGGGGGAGACCCGCCTGGGAATTTGGAGGCCCGGCAGATATCATGAGGTTGCGCCCAGGCCTCAACTTCAATTTCACCGTCATAGAGTTGGACGGGATACTCAAGGAGATATTCAAGCACGACCCACAACATCCCGAGTGGTTCAGGTTGCCAGCAGGCGTCGTTCCTCTATGCAACAACTCCTCGCGCGACCGCATCTGCGCCATGATGCCGTTGTGTGATTCGCACGGGATCGCTCCAACTTGGCAAGAGTCTGCCGGAGACATTGTGCAGCAGTTCTTCGACAGCCTAGTGGAAGTAGCGGTCAATGCTGACGACAAGAAGCTCCTCACCCGCGACACCACCGATCAAGAGATGGAACGCATCGCCACCAGGGCGGAAGAGGCAGCGGCAGCCGCAGCCGCGGGTGAATTTGGGTTCACGGTGGAGGAAGCAGACGCGGCATCGGCGGTGAGTCTTGCTGAGCGGGAGTGGCCTAAAGACGAAGAAGAGCTTGCCGCGCTCGACGCCGAGTTGAGCGAGCCCGCCGAGGGTGCGAGCGGCCCGCCATCTCCGGGGAGCTTGCCGGGAACAGGACCCGGAACGCAGCCCCTAGTGCAGCCAAGAAGGCGCCTCCGCATGATCGGGGACGCAGCAGGGCGGCAAGCTGGTCAACAGCCGCAGCGCCGCGCGACGCGCTCCGTCGCGGCAAGTACGGTTGTCGTGGGTGCGCCTCCCACCGCAGTGGAAACTGGGGCGGGATCATCTCGGGCTGGCGCCGCAGTCCCCGCCAAGCGGCCAAGGGATCCCACCCCTCCACCTCGTCGCGCCGGAGGTGGGCCGAACTTCGACCTCTCCGCGCTCAGCTCCGACGAGGAAGAGGAAGAAGAGTAAGATTCCCTTGTTGTTCTTGTAGTTCTTCAACTTGCCATTCCTATCTTGCATCTGATCCGACCCACCCTGGACTCTCCCTTTTTAGGACTCTGGCCCAGAGGGCGGCAAAGAGGGCCAAGGCTCAGGTGGTGGTCATCGAGGACGAGCCAACTGTGACGACAGGAGGCGCGCCCGAGACCACCTTGTCGGATACGGCCATCACTTCGCAGAGCAGCCCCTAGCGCAGCCCCCAGCGTAAGCATATGGTTTACTTTCTGCTCCTGGGTGCGCGTGGTTGCTCTTTTCCTTTGTTGACATCTGATCACTGGTTTGTTTGTACAGGAGCAGAACAGCTTCATCAGGAGGGCGTGGTGATCTCCTCCGACTCGTCGTCTGCTTCGACTACGCCGCCAAGGGCGGACTCCCCGGCAAGGGAGCGTTCTCCGGTAAGGGAGGAGTCTCCGGCGAGGGACAGCGCTAACGATCCGCCGGTGGTGGAGTTTATGACAGCGGATCCCAGCACAGGTAATCCTTCCTGCCCGAAACTTTCTTTGTATTCTTCTGCTGATTTTTCTTCTTGAGTGCTTGTTTGACTTCTCATTATTCTCCGGTCGTCAGGTCCACCCTCCGCGGATCCGATGGAGACCGAGGCGGGCGGCGGAGAGGACATGCGCGGCAACACTGATGATGCCGCGGCTGCCGAAGACGGAGCTGGTGCCGATGTGCCTGCCGGTGAAGAGGCCGCCAAGGCTGCCGCCGAGGAAGTTGGCGGGGGATCTGGCGATCGCACTGACGGCCCTGAGGCCGCAGGAGCGTCAGGCGCTGCACCGACCGCCGATCCCTCCGCCGCTGCCGCAGCGTCAGGCTCCGAGGAGCCCCAGCCCGACGCCTATCTGAAGGCTGGCGAGGGCATCTTCATCAAGCTCCCTTGGGCGTCAAGGTCCAAGGCGCCGGTGGAAGGAGAAGTTTTGGATGGGGAGGTGCTCGCCTCCGCCGGGTTGTCGATCGCTGACGTGCCGGGAAGCAGCAGTGACGAGCCCGAGGAGGAGCGGCTGCTGCGGAGGCTGCTGGTGCTCTATCGCGACCGTCAAGTCAAGTTGGAGTCCCGGGAAGCGCTCGTCGCGAAAGCGAGCGTGGATATAGAGAAGCGCGCGGAGGAGCTCCGGGGTTTTCGCCAGGAAGCTCTCCGGGCCTTGGCGGAGGAGCGGGAGCAGCTTGCTGAAGAGCGGAAGGCCTTCCTCCTCGAGAAGGCTGAAGCTGAAGAGCAGCAGCGGCTCACCGGCGAGAAGCTGTACGCACGAGAGGGCGAGCTGGCTCAGCGGAAAGTGAACCTCGACAGCCACGAGGAGGAGCTTGCCGCGCGCGAACGGGCACTTGGCGGGTCGCTCCAAGAGGCAAAGGATGCGGCTGCGGCTGCCGAGACCGCCAAGAAGGACTTGGAAGTAAAGGTGGCGCAGCTGGAGGCTGATCTGAAGGTGGGTGGCGAAGAGCTTGCCGCGCTCAAGCGGGTGCGCGAGAAGGACGCCCTTGCCCACGGTGAGCTGCAGGGCCAACTCTCCAAGAAGGGCAAAGAGCTGCGCGCCGCCAAGAATTCCAATGCTGATTTGGAGCTGAAGCTGGCCACCCTGACGGAGACGTTGGACGGCGCCAAGAAACGGGAGGCGGACTTGAAGAAGGACATCAAGGCCAACGAGGCGCTGCTAGCGAGGGCCGCCGAAACCCAGAATCTTCTCAGAGATACTGTGGCGCTCTGGATGGAGGGCCTCGTGAAAATTGCTGCAGTCATCAAAGAGGAGCTGGTGCAATTGGGGGTGGAAGGCTTCGGGTACTCCTCCGACGAGAACCTCCAACCCAGTGCCAAGCTCACTCTGTTCTTCAAAGGCGTGGTGGCGGCGCTCCAGCAACTCCGGGAACGGATCCCAAAGCAGTTGGCCGACGAGTCATGCTCGATTTGTGCCGGAGTTCTGGAGAAGGTGCTGGTGAAGGTGGCCTTCCACAATCCGGGCCTCAACCTCACCAACGTCCTCAAGAGGCTGCCGGCGGACGC
Source organism: Triticum aestivum (assembly GCF_018294505.1). Lineage (NCBI taxonomy): Eukaryota > Viridiplantae > Streptophyta > Magnoliopsida > Poales > Poaceae > Triticum > Triticum aestivum. The sequence goes on along the minus strand of NC_057804.1, from coordinate 376,815,633 downwards.
TGATCTTGACGCACTTAAGGCCCTCGTCGCACCCATTGTGGACAGGGTGAACGAGGTAAAAAGGGTTGACGGCGGTCGCGTAGATTAGGCCGTCCGTTTTCTTCTTTTCTTGTCGCTGCGAGTCATGTCATGGGAACACTATATTAGAGGCGCAACAAGTTATTTTTGTAATATAACTCTATCTTAGGCAAAAAATTGCTGTGTTACTTCCTTTACTCGACTCTTGGCTTTGTATGGTTCTGCCCTACGCTTTCTAGGGAAACTTGCCGGTGCAGGCACCCTTGCCGCGAGCGCCGAGTGCGGAACTTCAGCAGCCTGCTGGCGGGGTCGCTACCGACAAGCAACCTTGTCGCAAGTAGTTGCAGCTCAGTAAAGTTGTTGAGCTGACTCGAAACAAAGTAAGGGCGCAGCTAGCTACGAGTTGGTTCCTCCGCGCACAGGTTTTCCATACAAAGCACGGTCGTTCAAGGAAAATAACTCAAAAACTTAAAAAACTGATTGCTCAAACTTTAGCAACTTAGCTTTTCTGTCGTCTGCTTCCCGGCAAGGAGAAACTTTCTTGAACGGCCTGGTCCACACCATTATCTTCTCCTCCCCCCCCCGGTAAACCTTGTGGGCGAGGGAACCTTCCTTCTTTTGAGAAAGAAACAGAGAAACAAAGTAATGATATGGAGCCTTGGGCTCGTTATCGCTTACCGGGGTCTGGTGCTGCACAAAGTGTTAGATAACATATGCGAAAAAGGATTATAGCATAAAAAAAACTGACAAGATGTGCGGGGCACATGAACTTTACTGGTGCACGGGGTCTGCGCCCGGCTTTGTAGAAAGGATTACATGCAACAGCGGCAAGACTTGTACAAAAGGTGGTTGCCGAAAAAGCTTCCGGCAACCGCGCCCTATCGGTAAAACTTACAAAGATGTTCTATGTTCCAGGAGTTGCTCACCGGAATGCCATCTTCGGTCTCAAGGCGGACAGTGCCGGGCCTAGTGACTCGTTTCACCTGATAAGGGCCTTCCCACTTCGGCATCAACTTGTTGGAATTCTTGGCAGACTGAACACGCCGAAGAACAAGGTCGCCTTCCTCGAAGCTCCTGGCTTTAACTTTGCGGCTATGGTAGCAACGCAAAGCTTGCTGGTAGCGAGCGGCTCGCACAGCAGCCTGAAGACGGTCTTCCTCAAGGAGCAGCGCGTCATCTTGGCGCAACTGCTCTTGCTCAAGCTCATCATAAGCGAGCACTCGAGGTAACCCATAAACGAGTTCCGTGGGGAGAACTGCCTCTGCTCCGTAGACTAGAGCGAAGGGTGTCTGGCCAATGGCTCGATTTGGCGTCGTCCTGATCGACCAAAGAACCACCGGCAGCTCCTTGATCCAGTTTCTTCCGCACTTGTGCAGCCTGTCGAAAGTTCTGGTCTTGAGGCCTCGCAGCACTTCAGCATTTGCCCTCTCCGCTTGACCGTTGCTTCTCGGATGAGCAACAGAAGCGAAGCAGACCTTGGCGCCAAGATCTTGGACGTACTGCATGAAGGTGCGGCTCGTAAATTGCGTGCCGTTGTCGGTGATGATCCTATTAGGGATCCCGAAACGGCAAACAATCGACCTGAAGAACTTGGCTGCTGATTGTGCTGTCACCTTCCTCACTGGTTCCACTTCCGGCCACTTTGTGAACTTGTCGATGGCGACGTACAAGAACTCAAAGCCCCCGACAGCTCGGGGAAAGGGGCCGAGGATGTCGAGCCCCCAGACCAAAAATGGCCAGGATAAAGGGATCGTCTGGAGAGCTTGAGCTGGCTGGTGTATCTGTTTGGAATGGAACTGGCATGCTTCACACTTGGTTACTTGTGCAGTTGCATCCTGGAGGGCTGTCGGCCAGAAGAAACCTTGTCGGAATGCTTTGCCGGCAAGTGCTCTTGCGCCAATGTGGTGACCACATATGCCTCCATGTATCTCTGCCAACAGCTGTTGTCCATCTTCCCGGCGAATGCACTTCAATTTCACACCGTTGAGTCTTATTCTGTACAGTGTGTTGTCGACAAACTTGTACATACTTGACTGCCGGGCTACTCTTTCCGCTTCTTCTTGCTCTTCGGGAAGCTCTCCTATCTGAAGGAAACGGACGATCTGCTGCGCCCATGCTGGAGCTTGCGGCTCGACAACAAGGGCTAAAGGCATATCTGTTGCTGTGGGAACATCCGCTTCTACGGCAAGAACCTGCGGTTCGGCCGGAGCATGATATTCCCCGGAAATCTTGCCGGAGCAAAACTTGTCGGGAGCGTCTGCTTCAACGGAACAAACCAAGAGGTTCGCTGGAGCAGACTGCTCCTCAGCACTCTTGGCGTCGATCTTGGGGACCTTCTTGGTGGCGGCTTCGGGAAGCTCTGCCGGAAAGTAGTCATCAGAAACCAACTTCCTCTTCTTTCTCTGTCCAGTCAACGGTGTTACGGATGGTTGAGTCAGCTTGAGCACAAAAATCCCTGGTTCCACAGGTAACTTTAGTGCTGCGCACTTTGATAGGCCGTCAGCAATATCGTTCTGAGCTCGTGGAACGTGTTCCATTTGCAGGCCGTCAAAGTGTGCTTCTAGCTTCCTTACTTCATCAACATATGCTTCCATCAACGGACTCTGATAGCTTTTGTTTACTTGGCGGACTACCAACTGCGAGTCACCCCTGACAATGAGCTTGTTGATCCCAAGGTCTCCTGCGATTCTGAGTCCGGCAAGCAAACCTTCATACTCTACGGTATTGTTCGTTGCTTGCTCCTTGGGAAAATGCATCTGAACTACGTACTTGAGGTGCTCTCCGGTGGGTGCGATAAGCAGCACGCCTGCGCCGGCGCCTTGCAGCGAGAAGGCACCATCAAAGTACATCAGCCACTCTTTGCTTGCCTCTTTGACGGGGATGCTTGTTTCTGGAGTTTCTTCGTCTGGTGTCGGCGTCCATTCCGCTATGAATTCTGCCAATGCTCTGCTCTGTATAGTGGAAGTACTCTCAAACTTGAGGCCAAAGCTTGACAGTTCCAGTGCCCACTCGACAATCCTGCCGGTTGCTTCTGGATTTTGCAGTATCCTCTTCAACGGAAAGCGAGTGACAACTGTTATCTCATGTGCCTGGAAGTAATGGCGCAGCTTTCTCGAGGCCATGAGAAGGCCGAAAAGCAATTTCTGTACGCCAGAATACCTTGATCTAGCCCCCTGTAGAAGGGAACTGACAAAGTAAACTGGGCGCTGCACCATTTTCCTCTGCACCTCCTTGCATGCCTGCGCAGACTCAACTTTGTCGGGGTCAGAGCTTGTCGGAGAAGCCCCCTGCTTGTCGCTGGATTCACTTGCCGCGGTTGCTGGCTCATCGTCCGCCTCCCTCTCTGCTACTAACGCAGCACTAACCACTTGATTGGTTGCTGCCAGATATAGCAGCAACTTCTCTTGTGGCTTAGGTGCGACAAGTATTGGAGTGGAGGACAGGTACCTCTTCAAGTCCTGTAGCGCGGCCTCCGCTTCTGGAGTGCATTTCATCGGACCTGCCTTTTTCAATATTTTGAAAAACGGCAAGGCGCGCTCTGCGGACTTAGAGATAAATCTGCTGAGAGCAGCCACGCAACCGGCAAGCTTTCGTACATCCTTGACGCGCTTTGGTGCTTCAATCTGCTCGATGGCTTTGATCTTGTCGGGATTGGCTTCAATCCCCCGCTGTGACACAAAGAACCCGAGAAGCTTGCCGGAAGGGACTCCGAACACGCACTTCTCGGGATTGAGCTTGAGGTTGATCCTGCACAGATTTGCAAAAGTTTCATCTAGATCTTGAATCAGAGTAGCCTTGTTTTTGCTCTTGACCACTATATCATCCATGTAGGCTTCCACATTTCTGTGCATTTGCGGCTCAAAAGCACGGTGGACTACCCTTGCGAATGTTGATCCAGCATTCTTCAAACCGAAAGGCATCCGTACGAAGCAGTACGTGCCACATGGGGTGATAAATGCGGTTTTCTCTTCATCTTCTTCTGCCATGAAGATCTGATGGTATCCTGAGTATGCATCAAGAAATGAAAGCAAATCACATCCGGCTGTGGAGTCAACAATCTGGTCAATACGCGGCAAGGGAAATGGGTCTTTGGGACATGCTTTATTAACATCAGTGAAGTCAATACAAAGTCTCCATTTTCCGTTAGCCTTGCGCACAACAACAGGATTGGCCAACCACGTGGGATGGAGCACTCCTCTGACAAGGCCTGCTGCTTCCAACTTCTTGATTTCTTCTGCGATGAATTCTTGGCGCTCCACTGCCTGCTTCCTGACTCTCTGCTTGACGGGCCGCGCATGAGGACAGACGGCAAGGTGGTGCTCGATTACTTTCCTGGGAACACCGAGGATATCAGACGGTTGCCATGAAAACACGTCGACATTCGCCCGCAGGAAAGCAACGAGCGTGCTTTCCTATTTGGGGTCAAGAGTGACGCTGATGGTGAAGGTACCACCAGTGCCATCCTCCTTGGCGGACACCTTCTTAGTCTCAGGTGGAGCTGCCATTGCCTTCTTACACTTGCCGGTGGAGCTCGATGGTGTGTCCTCGACGGTAGCGCAGCACTCCGAAGAGGTGCGCTTGCCGGAGTAGGCATCAGAGCTCTTGCCGGACTTGGTCTTCTTCTTCCCTCCGAGAGCTTCAGCGGCAAGTTTCTTGCGCTCTGCTGCGGCTGCCGCTTCCCGGTAGATCTTGTCGGCACAGATAAGAGCATCCTTCTTGTCGCCAGGGACAGAGATGACACTTATTGGGCCTGGCATTTTCAGTATGTTGTACGCATAGTGAGATGCTGCCATGAACTTGGCGAGTGCCGGACGGCCAAGGATTCCATTGTAAGGTAATGGAAAGTCGGCAACGTCAAACGTGACCCTCTCAGTCCTGAAGTTCAGCTCGCTGCCAAATGTGACCGGCAGCGTGATCTTTCCCTTCGGCTTGCTTCTTCTCGGGCTGATTCCTTGGAATGTGTCGGTCTCCTCGAGCTCGCTGTCAGGGATCTGAAGTTTCTGGAGGACCGCGGAGGATATCAGGTTCAAGCCAGCCCCGCCGTCAACTAGCATCTTCGTGACCTTGAGATTGCGGATAGTTGGAGAAACCAACATCGGCAAACACCCGACCGCAGTTACGCGATCAGGGTGGTCCTCAATGTCAAAGATGATAGGTGCGCTGGACCATTTTAGGGGTTTGCGTGACTCTATGGATGGCTCTGCTGCATTCACTTCCCGCATCCACTGCTTGAGTTGGCGGTGCGAAGTATGCAGAGAGGCGCCACCGTCAATGCACAGGACTTCTATGGCTTTCTGGAATTCCTGCTCGTCGGCCTCGTCATCATCCATGTCTTCGTCGTCGTCGTCATCTTCATCCTTGTCGCGGCCGCGGGGAGGTCTGTCTCCTTGCCGCTGCTTGGCCTTGCCGCGGCGTCCTCCTCGGCCGGGACGTTTCTTGCCGGATCCACCAGTTCCTTCCTGGGCCTTCTCCTTGTCGCGCCGCTCGTACTCAGCTTTCTGTTGCTCAACAAGCTGTTTGACTTTCTTGCAGTTCTGGAGATCGTGACCCTTGGTGCGGTGAATCTTACAATACTGCTTGCCGGAGCTGTCCTGCTTGTCGGCGGCCACCACAGGCTGGGCCTCCTTGTCGGAGCCACTAGCTTTAGCTTCCTTGGCGCCACCTCCGTTGCCGGTCTGCTCGACAGCTAGCACTTCCTTGCCCTTTTTCCTTCTGTTGTTCCGCCGCCGGCCTTTCCTTGTCGGGGCGGCATCCTCACTGTCGGATCCTCCTGCTCCTGTACTCTCTCCGGGGAGCCTCCTCCCCTCTTCAGCGCGTGCACACTTGTTGGCCGGGGCGTAAAGCTCGCTGACGTCTCTGATCTTACACATCGCCATCTCCTCCCTCATCCTTCGGTTTCGCACGTTCTGATGGAACGCGCTGATGATCGCGGCGGGGTGGACGTCTGGGATGTTGTGTTGTACACGGCTGAATCTCTGAATGTACTTGCGCAGTGGCTCTCCTTCCTTCTGGGCGAGCAGATGAAGATCGCTCTCTTGGCCATGTGGCTTGTGGCCGCCTGTAAAGGCGCCGACAAACTGATGGCATAAATCTGCCCAAGAGGAGATGGAATTGTCCGGCGAGTGCATGAGCCAGGACCTGACGTTGGGCTTGAGTACCAACGGGAAGTAGTTGGCAAGGATCTTGTCGTCCCGTCCCCCGGCAGCCTGCACCGCGATGGTGTAGATGCTGAGAAACTCCGACGGATGCGTCTTGCCGTCGTACTTCTCTGGTACATCTGGTTTGAAATTCTTTGTGCTGGGCCACTGGACTTGCCGCAGCTCACGGGTGAACGCAGGGCAACCTACCGCGTACGGCAGATCGCCTGGTTCCCCTGGCGCATGCATGTCAATAGAGGGCCCATCGCGCTTGTTGGATTGACGTGGCGCTTCTCTTTGGCGCTCGATGCGGGTTCGAGCATCTTCTTGTTGTCGTTCATGGAGAACTTGGCGCTGGTCGCGACGAGCTCGTGGGTCCGACGACGCGGTGGAGCCGCTGTCGGGGTGGACCCCGCGAGTTGGTGATTTTGGCCTTCGTAGTGGAGAGTGCATGGAAGTCGCACCTCCCCCGGTCTTGTTGCCATCGGCTCGCGTCCGGCTGTCCTGCCGCGGCAGCGAGGTGCTTGGTTGCCGCGCAGTGTCGCCGTTGGCGAAGCCGATGAGGCTCTGGATAGTGGCCCTCCATTCGTCGATCTTGTCCGCCGTCGGAGGATAGTCTAGGAGCAGTTGAGCTCGCGCCAAGGCTTCTGCTGGTGTGGTGGGCGGCGGAGGTGAACGGTGCGAGGAGTGGGGCGTGCTCGGACTCCTAACCACGTTAGAAGGAGCAGTGCCCCATCCAGGCGACCGTACTTCGCTCGAGCTAGCATGTTGACGTGCATGTTGGTCTTGAGCGCCACGAGAACCACCAACTTGATCTTGGCCCAGCGGACGTATGGCGCTGCGAACGCCATGACGCTGCTGGTCCCGCGCCTCTTGAGAGGGGCGCGGTGTGCGCATGGACGCCGAGGTCTGTGCCGCCTTGTCCTTGGACTTGGCCGCACTGAGGGCTCCCTCGTCGACGCCCATTCTTCCGCCGGCGTCCACTCCGCCACCCGTTTGCTCCGGAGGCGGTGAAAGCGACGCAGACGGAACAGCTGCCTCCGAATCCTTCTTCTTCGGTGGCATGTCGATGAAGACGATGTAGATTTAGCTCGCGTGCACGCCGGATCGGGTTCGCACAATCTCGACGCCCCCTACCTGGCACGCCAAAGATGTCGGGGAAACTGATCCGCCAACACCTATGGGGATCGGGCCCCTTTCGGTTCGGAGGGGGGCGGAGGCCGCGCAAAGAGCGGATCGAGGCGGTACACGCGAGCAGTTTTACCCAGCTTCAGGCCGCACGGATGCGTAAAACCCTACTGCTGCTTGTTTGTGTGTATTGAATTCTTGCTCAGGAGTGAGGGACGCTGCCAGACCGAGCGTGAGAGTGTTCCTGATGTTTCAAATGAGCCGAACCCCCCCTACGTCGTGCTTGGGCCTCCTTTTATACTTTCAAGGGGTCACCGACAGGTGGAAACGTAGACTAGAAGGGTAAAAATGGCAAAGGATGCGGTAGGTGCAGCTACCGCTACTATGGACACAGTGCACCCTACCTAACTCTGACGGCAGGGGACAAGGTCATTGAATGCTCGTCTGAGTTGCCTAAACAGTGCAAAAAGTGACCGTTAGGAGCGCCACCGTTTGCCATGATGGCCTTCTCTTCATCTCCGCTTGCCACCGCGTACCCCTGGCTGCACAGGTTCCCGCCACGCGCCCCTGAGGAAGCCTCATGGCGACACGCGGGTGGGTGCGCTGGAGCGTGGGTACAGAGTGGTAGCGGGCCCCCGGTGAGTACCTTGTCGGGGTCGTCGTCTTGTCGAGTCCAGAAGCTTGTCGCTCACCGGACCTTGCCGGGACGTGCGGTGCATCGCGGCAAGTTTCTTGAAGTGCCGTGGTTGGCCTTCCCGGCAAGCTCCTCTTGCCGGGGCCTTGTCTCTTCCCGGCAAGATCCTCTTGCCGGGACCTTGTCTCTTCATCTTGAATGCTTTGTTCTTGAATGGCTCCAAAGGAACCCACGGAGGACTCTGGAGGTCGTCCGGCAAGTCTTGCCGCGCGGCGCTCCAACTGCCCGTGCACAAGTTCGGGATACTAGGGTACCCCTACTCTAGTAAACCGACAGGGGCGATGGCAGCATCGAAGTCGAAGTGAGGGTCCATGTTCCGGAGATGGCTGAAGACGCGGGAGAAGGCGCGCCCGAGCAAGGCTCGACTCCTCTCCTCCACCAACATGTTGGCACGAACCGACCGTGCCTCCAGCTGCGTCACAATGTCGGTGAAGAACTGAAGGTTGTCAGCGTAGTTAATAGCACGCAGCTCGCACGACCTCATCAGGCTGGCTCATGAGGAGGCAGAGAGTTCAAGGCAGGGTACCTCGCGAGGTGCCCATGACGCAAGCCATGACGACCAAGGGTGCCAGCCCGTGCAGTGTCCCCCTTTCCTCTTTGGTGCAAAGGGAGCAAGCGCAGGCAAGAGCATCAAGCAAAGGCGTCCATTTCGGTGCAACGAGACCAAGACCAACCCAACGGCTGGAAGGAAGTCATTGTGGAGCCCAAGCTGGCGTCATCACCAGAGCCTTTGACAGGCGAGGACCAACTTTAGTCAGGATAAGTGTACCCGTTGTTCCCCTTCAAAATGGCCAATTGTTGGCGCCCTTCCCGCTCAATATTTGGGAAGAGGCCCAGGGCCTTTGCCTATAAATAGGACTAGCCACCCCCAGGGTAGAGGCATCTGGATCCTCATCAAGAAACCAGTAGATAGAGCGACTGAACCCCTCCTAGCAGTTCACCGCACCAGCCAAGAATAGACCCTCGCGAGGCTGTTCTGCTTTGTATTATTCATCATCAAGCCCAAGAGGCAATCCACCACACCACACACTGGAGTAGGGTATTACACCACAATGGTGGCCTGAACCAGTATAAATCTTATGTCTCTTGTGCTGTTTAGTTTGGTAGTTTAGGTCCTAGCGATTCGGTGAGGAGCGAGCTGGCAGAGGGTTGAATCTCCGCGCGCACCCCAGAGTTCGAACCTCAAGGGTCTGCCGGAACCCGAAATTTGACAGTTTTGTAGTAACTTGATTTGAAGTTTCATGATCATCATCATTAGCTTCCTTGCTAATTGGTGTAGGAATCACTGGAACTAATTTCTGTGATGAACTACTTTCCAATTCGGGAGAAGGTACAAATTACCTTATCAAGCTCTACTTTCCTCCCACTCACTTCTTTTGAGAGAAACTCCTTCTCTAGAAAGGATCCATTCTTAGCAATGAATGTTTTGCCTTCGGATCTGTGATAGAAGGTGTACCCAACAGTTTCCTTTGGGTATTCTTGAAGATGCACTTCTCCGATTTGGGTTCGAGCTTATCATGTTGAAAACCTTTTTCATATAAGCATCACAACTCCAAACTTTAAGAAACGACAGCTTAGGTTTACTACTAAACCATAGTTCATACGGTGTCGTCTCAATGGATTTAGATGGTGCCCTATTAAACGTGAATGCAGCTGTCTCTAATGCATAACCCCAAAATGATAGTGGTAAACCGATAAGAGACATCATAGATCGCACCATATCTAGTAAAGTACGATTACGACGTTCGGACACACCACTACATTGTGGTGTTCCAGGTGGCATGAGTTGCGAAACTATTTCACATTGTTTCAAATGAAGACCAAACTCGTAACTCAAATATTCGTCTCCATGATCAGATCGTAGAAACTTTATTTTTCTTGTTACGATGATTTTCCACTTCACTCTGAAATTCTTTGAACTTTTCAAATGTTTCAGACTTATGTTTCATCAAGTAGATATACCCATATCTCCTCAAATCATCTGTGAAGGTCAGAAAATAACGATACACGCCGCGAGCCTTAACACTCATAGGATCGCATACATCGATATGTATTATTTTCAATAAGTCAGTAGCTCGTTCCATTGTTCCGGAGAATGGAGTTTTAGTCATCTTGCCCAAAAGGCACGGTTCGCAAGCATCAAATGATTCATAACCAAGTGATTCTGAAAATCCATCTTTATGGAGTTTCTTCGTGTGCTTTACACCGATATGACCCAAACGCCAGTGCCACAAATAAGTTGCACTATCATTATTAAGTTTGCATCTTTTGGCATCAATATTATGAATATGTGTATCACTACGATCGAGATCCAACAAACTATTTTCATTGGGTGTATGACCATTTGAAGGTTTTATTCATGTAAACAGAACAACAATTATTCTCTGACTTTAAATGAATAACCGTATTGCAATAAACATGATCAAATCATATTCATGCTCAACGCAAACACCAAATAACATTTATTTAGGTTTAACACTAATCCCAAAAGTATAGGGAGTGTGTGATGATGATCATATCAATCTTGGAACTACTTCCAACACTCATCGTCACTTCCCCTTCAACTAGTCTCTGTTTATTCTGTAAATCCTGTTTCGAGTTACTAATCTTAGCAACCGAACAAGTATGAAATACTCAGGGGCTACTATAAACACTAGTAAGGCACACATCAATAACCTGTATATCAAATATACCCTTGTTCACTTTGCCATCCTTCTTATCCACCAAATATTCAGGGCATTTCCGCTTCCAGTGACCATTTCCTTTGAAGTGTAAGCACTCAGTTTCAGGCTTTGGTCCAGCTTTGGGCTTCTTCACGGGAGTGACAACTTGTTTGCCATTCTACTTGAAGTTTCCCTTTCTTTACCTTTGCCCTTTTCTTGAAACTAGTGGTCTTGTCAATCATCAACACTTGATGCTCTTTCTTGATTTCTACCTTCGTCGATTTCAACATCACGAAGAGCTCGGGAATCGTTTTCGTCATCCGTTGCATACTATAGTTCATCACGAAGTTCTAGTAACTTAGTGATGGTGACTAGAGAATTCTGTCAATCACTATCTTATCTGGAAGATTAACTCCCACTTGATTCAAGCGATTGAAGTACCCAGACAATATGAGCACATGCTCACTAGTTGAGCGATTCTCCTCCATCTTTTACTATAGAACTTGTTGGAGACTTCATATCTCTCAAATCGGGTATTTGCTTGAAATATTAACTTCAACTCCTGGAACATCTCATATGGTCCATGACGTTCAAAACGTCTTTGAAGTCCCAATTCTAAGTTGTTAAGCATGGTGCACTAAACTATCAAGTAGTCATTATTTTGAGCTAGCCAAACGTTCATAACATCTGCATCTGCTCCTGCAATAGGTCTGTCACCTAGCGGTGCATCAAGGACATAATTCTTCTGTGCAGCAATGAGGATAAACCTCAGATCACGGATCTAATCCGCATCATTGCTACTAATATCTTTCAACATAGTTTTTCTCTAGGAACATATCAAAAGTAAACATAGGGAAGCAACAACGCGAGCTATTGATCTACAACATAATTTGCAAAATACTACCAGGACTAAGTTCATGATAAATTCTAGTTCAATTAATCATATTACTTAAGAACTCCCACTTAGACAGACATCTCTCTAGTCATATAAGTGATCACGTGATCCAAATCAACTAAACCATGTCCGATCATCACGTGAGATGGAGTACTTTCAATGGTGAACATCACTATGTTGATCATATCTACTATATGATTCACGTTCAACCTTTCGGTCTCCGTGTTCCGAGGCCATATCTGTATATGCTAGGCTCGTCAAGTTTAACCTGAGTATTCCGCGTGTGCAACTGTTTTGCACCCGTTGTATTTGAACGTAGAGCCTATCACACCACATCATCACGTGGTGTCTCAGCACGAAGAACTTTCGCAACGGTGCAGACTTAGGGAGAACACTTCTTGATAATTTAGTGAGAGATCATCTTAAAATGCTACCGTCAATCAAAGCAAGGTAAGATGCATAAAGGATAAACATCACATGCAATCAAATATAAGTGATATGATATGGCCATCTTGTTCTTGTGATCTCCATCTCCGAAGCACCGTCGTGATCACCATCGTCACCGGCGCGACACCTTGATCTCCATCGTAGCATCGTTGTCGTTACGCCATCTATTGCTTCTACGACTATCGCTACCGCTTAGTGATAAAGTAAAGCAATTACAGGGCGTTTGCATTTCATACAATAAAGCGAGAACCGTATGGCTCCTGCCAGTTGCCGATAAATCGGTTACAAAACATGATCATCTCATACAATAAAATATAGCATCATGTCTTGACCATATCACATCACAACATGCCCTGCAAAAACAAGTTAGACGTCCTCTACTTTGTTGTTGCAAATTTTACATGGCTGCTACGGGCTTAGCAAGAACCGTTCTTACCTACACATCAAAACCACAACGATAGTTTGTCAAGTTGGTGCTGTTCTAACCTTCGCAAGGACCGGTCGTAGCCACACTCGGTTCAACTAAAGTGAGAGAGACAGACACCCGCCGGTCACCTTTAAACAATGAGTGCTCGTAGCGGTGAAACCAGTCTCGCGTAAGTGTACGCGTAATGTCGGTCCGGGCCGCTTCATCCCACAATGCCGCTGAACCAAAGTATGACATGCTGGTAAGCAGTATGACTTATATCTCCCACAACTCACTTGTGTTCTACTCGTGCATATGACATCTACGCATAAAACCTGGCTCGGATGCCACTGTTGGGGAACATAGTAATTTCAAAAATTTCCTACGCACACGCAAGTTCATGGTGATGCATAGCAACGAGAGAGGAGAGTGTTGTCCATGTACCCTCGTAGACCGAAAGCGGAAGAGTTAAAACAACGCGGTTGATGTAGTCGTACGTCTTCATAGTCCGACCGATCAAGCACCGAAACTACGACACCTCCGAGTTCAAGCACACGTTCAGCTTGATGACGTCCCTTGAACTCTGATCCAGCCGAGTGTCGAGGGAGAGTTCCGTCAGTACGACGGCGTGGTGACAATCTTGATGTTATACCGTCGCAGGGCTTCGCCTAAGCACCGCTACAATATTATCGAGGAGGACTATGGTGGAGGGGGGCACCGCACACGGCTAAGAGATCAAGAGATCAATTGTTGTGTCTTAGAGGTGCCCCCTACCCCCGTATATAGAGGAGCAAGGGGGGAGGGGGCGGCCGGCCTAGGAGGGGGAGCGCCATAGGGAGTCCTACTCCCACCGGGAGTAGGACTCCCTCCTTCCTTGTTGGACTAGGAGAGGGGAAGGAAAGGGAGAGGGGGAGAAGGAAAGAGGGGGCCCAGCCCCCCTTCCCTAAACCAATTCGGTTTGGGCCTTGGGGGGGGGGCGCCCCACACCCCCTTGCTTCCCTCTATTTCCACTAAGGCCCATATAGGCCCATTAAGCTCCCGGGGGGGGGGGGTTCGGTAACCTCCCGGTGCTCTGGTAAAATCCCGATTTCACCCGGAACACTTCCGATATCCAAATATAGGCTTCCAATATATCAATCTTCATGTCTCGACCATTTCGAGACTCCTCGTCATGTCCATAATATCATTCGGGACTCCGAACAAACTTCGGTACATCAAAACTCATAAACTCATAATATAACTGTCATCGAAACCTTAAGCATGCAGACCCTACGGGTTCGAGAACTATGTAGACATGACCGAGACACGTTTCCGGTCAATAACCAATAGCGGAACCTGGATGCTCATATTGGCTCCTACATATTCTACGAAGACCTTTATCGGTCAAACCGCGTAACAACATACATTGTTCCTTTTGTCATCGATATGTTACTTGCCCGAGATTCGATCATCGGTATCTCAATACCTAGTTCAATCTCGTTACCGGCAAGTCTCTTTACTCGTTACGTAATGCATCATCCTGCAACTAACTCATTAGTCACATTGCTTGCAAGGCTTATAGTGATGTGCATTACTGAGAGGGCCCAGAGATACCTCTCCGACAATCGGAGTGACAAATCCTAATCTCGAAATATGCCAACCCAACATGTACCTTCGGAGACACCTGTAGAGCTCCTTTATAATCACCCAGTTACCTTGTGACGTTTGGTAGCACACAAAGTGTTCCTCAGGTAAACGGGAGTTGCATAATCTCATAGTTGTAGGAACATGTATAAGTCATGAAGAAAGCAATAGCAACATACTAAACGATCAAGTGCGAAGCTAACAGAATGGGTCAAGTCAATCACATCATTCTCCTAATGATGTGATCCTGTTAATCAAATGACAACTCATGTCTATGGTTAGGAAACTTAACCATCTTTGATTAACGAGCTAGTCAAGTAGAGGCATACTAGTGACACTATGTTTGTTTATGTATTCACACATGTATTATGTTTCCGGTTAATACAATTCTAGCATGAATAATAAACATTTATCATGAAATAAGGAAATAAATAATAATGTATTATTGCCTCTAGGGCATATTTCCTTCAGCAGTATTAAGAAAAGGTCTACCAAGGATAATAGACATACTATCGTCCTCGGGAATATCAAGAATAAAAAAGTCCGTTAAGATAGTGACATTTGCAACCACAACAGGCACATCCTCACAAATACCGACAGGTATAGCAGTTGATTTATCAGCCATTTGCAAAGATATTTCAGTAGGTGTCAACTTATTCAATTCAAGTCTACGATATAAAGAGAGAGGCATAACACTAACACCGGCTCCAAGATCACATAAAGCAGTTCTAACATAATTTCTTTTAATGGAGCATGGTATAGTTGGAACACCCGGATCTCCAAGTTTCTTTGGTATTCCACCCTTAAAAGTGTAATTAGCAAGCATGGTGGAAATTTCAGCTTCCGGCATCTTTCTTTTATTTGTAATGATATCCTTCATATACTTAGCATAAGGATTTACTTTTAGCATATCAGTTAAGCGCATACGTAAGAAAATAGGTCTAATCATTTTAGCAAAGCGCTCAAAATTCTCATCATCCTTTGACTTGGATGGTTTAGGAGGAAAGGGCATGGGTTTTTGAACCCATGGTTCTCTTTCTTTACCATGCTTCCTAGCAACAAAATCTCTCTTATCATAACGTTGATTCTTTGATTGTGGGTTATCAAGATTAACAACAGGTTCAATCTCTACATCATTGTTTCTGCTAGTTTGAGCATCAACATGAACATTATCATTAACATTATCACTAGGTTCATGTGCATCACCTGATTGAGTTTCAGCATCAGAAATAGAAATATCATTGGGATTCTCAGGTGTGTCTACAGTAGGTTCACTAGAAGCATGCAAAGTTCTATCGTTTTTCTTTTTCTTATTTTTAGAAGAACTAGGTTCCTCTAAATTATTTCTCTGAGAATCTTGCTCGATTCTCTTAGGGTGGCCTTCAGGATACAAAGGTTCCTGAGTCATTCTACTAGTTCTAGTAGCCACTCTAACAGCAAAGTCATTTTTATTATTTAATTCATCAAGCAAATCATTTTGAGCTTTGAGTACTTGCTCAGCTTGAGTAGCAACCATAGAAGCATATTTGCTAACGAGGTGGAGTTCATCTTTAACTCTAGCTATATTATCGCCCACACGTCCTATCTCGAAAGCATTATTCTTTAACTCTCTACCAACATAAACATTAAAACTTTCTTGTCTAGCCATAAAGTCATCAAATTCATCTAAGCATGGGCTATGAAATTTAGTAGAGGGTATTTCAACTTTATCATATCTATAGAGAGAATTTACCTTTACTACCTGTGTCGGGTTATCAAGACAATATGGTCTTCAGGCGGTGTATTAAGACCATGTATTTCTTCAATAGGAGGTAAATTCTTAACATCTTCAGCTTTAATACCTTTTTCTTTCATTGATTCTTTGCCTCTTGCATATCTTCAGGACTGAGAAATAAAACACCTCTCTTCTTCGGAGTGGGTTTAGGAATAGGCTCAGGAGTTGGCTCAATTGGTTCAGGAATTACTTCAGGAATTGGCTCGAGAAGAGTCCAATTATTTTCATTAGTCAACCTATTATTCAATAATATTTTAGCTTCGTCGACTGTTCTTTCCTTGTAAACACAACCAGCACAACTATCCAAGTAGTCCTTGGAAGCATCGGTTAGTCCATTATAAAAGATATCAAGTATTTCATTTTTCTTAAGAGGATGATCAGGCAAAGCATTAAGTAACCGGAGAAGCCTCCCCCAAGCTTGTGGGAGACTCTCTTCTTTGATTTGCACAAAATTATATATTTCCCGGAAGGCAGCTTGTTTCTTATGAGCAGGGAAATATTTAGCAGAGAAGTAATAAATCATATCCTGGGGACTACGCACACAACCAGGAGCAAGAGAATTATAACAAGTCTTAGCATCACCCTTTAATGAGAATGGAAATATCTTAAGGATATAAAAATAGCGAGACTTCTCATCATGAGTAAACAGGGTAGCTATATTATTCAACTTGGTAAGATGTGCCACAACAGTTTCAGATTCGAGGCCATAAAAAGGATCAGATTCAAGTAAAGTAATAATTTCAGGATCAACAGAGAATTCATGATCCTTATCAGTAACACAGATAGGTGAAGTAGCAAAAGCAGGGTCAGGTTTCATTCTAGCATTAAGAGACTGCTGCTTCCATTTAGCTAATAGTTTCTTAAGATCATATCTATCATTGCAAGCAAAGATTTCCCTAGCAACTTCTTCATTCATAACATAACCCTTAGGAACAACAGGCAATACATAATCATTGGGAGAACCTTCATCATCACTATGATCAATAATAGGTTCTTCAGTAATATCAATCCCCCTAACTCAAGCAAGTTGTTTATCAAGAAATTCACCTAATGGCAAAGTAGTATCAAGCACAGAAGTAGTTTCATCATGCATAGCAGAAGTGGCATCATCAATAACATGCGACATATCAGAATTCATAGCAGTAGCGGGTTTAGGTGTCGCAAGTTTACTAATAACAGAAGGAGAATCTAGTGCAAGGCTAGATGGCAGTTCCTTACCTCCCCTCGTAGTTGAGGGCAAAATTGTGACGCCCGGATAATTAAGCTACAGTGATCCCTCGCTAATGATGCCACGTCACCTCGGTTACTGTTGATAAACTCTAGATAATTCAAAACCGAAACAAATTCAAATTTTAATTAAAGGAAAACACTAAAAGTTTTCAAACATTAAAATAAAAATGTTCGATTTGTACTAAATATTACATAGATAATTATGGTGTAGAGGACACAGCTTTATAAAACGCATAAATATTTTAAATTGAATTAAAAGAAAAGAGAAAATAAATAAAAGAAAGAAAATACAAAAGAGAAAAACAAACAAAAAAAGGAAAAGAAACCCCCCCCCCCCGGGGCTCCGGCCCAGCAGGCCACCAGCCCAACTGGGCAAAGGCCCAACCGGCTGGCCCACCCCACTCCCTTAACCCCCTGGTGCCGAAACCCTAGGCACCGACACC
Organism: Triticum aestivum; assembly: GCF_018294505.1. NCBI lineage: Eukaryota > Viridiplantae > Streptophyta > Magnoliopsida > Poales > Poaceae > Triticum > Triticum aestivum. Next base: position 376,798,175 of record NC_057804.1, on the reverse strand, counting down.
CCCACTCCCCCCACTCTCCCTCCCCCCGATCCCCCTGGATCGAGATCGAACCCCCACTCTCTCTCACCCCTAGCTCGATCTGTACGCTCGCTACCTCGCTGCCCCTGACCCCGGCGCGCCGATGTCGCTCGTCGTCACCGGTGCCACCCGCTACCCCGCCACCACCTCTGACACCGCTGGACCGCACTGCCGAAGCTCCCTCACCGTCTTCGCTGGATCGGCCGCCGCCCCGTCGCCCTCGACTCCTCCCCACCGGATTGCCTCCTCCTCGCCGGATCACCGTCCTCTCCGCCGTCACTAGGCCCCACCGCATCAATCTTTGTCGAGCCCGCTGCCTTGGACCCTACACAACATCGTGGGCGGCCGCTTTTCCCTCTTCCTCTCTCCGTGTCAGCCATGCAGTCGCCTTCCCTGGCTCGCCTCGACACCGTGCACCCCGGTCCCCACCCTCGTGCGTGCCTGCGTCATCTTTGGCTGCGCTCGATGCGCGCTCACCGCGCCCCCATCCGCGCGCACGGGTCCCTGGACCGCCCTCTGCCGCGCCTGCCTGCTGGTGGCCGCACGCACCGCGCTCCCCTGGCCGAAGCGCCCCTGTACCGCGTGTCAGCATCGTCCATCGTTGGATCCGCCGGGCCTTCCCCCGCTGCTGGCCGCACGTCCCGCGTCGCGCGCCTCGCCTTGCCACTCCCCTGCCTGTGCTGCTTCCTCGCTGCCCCGGCCGCCTGGCCGGCACCGTGGCCACCGGCCTCTCCCTGCTCCGGTGTCCGCTACCCAGCGCCCGCTCGGGTGACACCCGTAACCCGTTCGCCCGCACCCGTTTGGCCCCAGGGGCCTATGACAAGCAGGCCCCACGCCCAGTATGTTTAAAAAATGGAAATTAATAATAATAATAATAAAAATAAACGAATAATAATTTAATTAGTTAATTAATTAAAGAATTAATTAACTTAATTAATTTTGATTAATTAAACTAAACGACTAATTAAACTAATTAATCATGATTAGTTAGACTAGTCAATGACGAACGGGACCCACACGTCAGTTTGACCAGTCAATACCCCTGTTGACTGCTGACGTCATGCTGACGTCAGCATACACTATTCTAGATAATGTTGATTTAAAATAATTAAGTAAATTCTAAAAATGATTAAATCTTTTAAAATTAATATAAAATGAACCGTAGCTCGGATGGAAAAACTTTGTACATGAAAGTTGCTCAGAACAACGAGATGAATCTAGATACGCAGCCCGTTCGTCCACCACGCGTGCCTAGCATAGTGAACCTGCAACTTTCCCCCTCTGGTTTACCTGTCCGAAAACGCGAAACACCGGGGATACTTTCCCGAATGTTTCCCCCTTTCGCCCGTATCACCTACTATGGCGTTAGGGCACACCTAACACCGCTCATTGTCATGTCGTGCATCGTCATGCTGATGTTTGCATTGTATTTACTGTTTCTTCCCCCTCTTCTCTTCGGTAGACTACGAGACTGACGCCGCTGCTGGTGCCCCGATCGACTACGTTGTTGACGACCCCTATTTGCCAGAGCAACCAGGCAAGCCCCCCTTGATCACCAGATATCGCCTATTCTTCTCTATACTGCTTGCATTAGAGTAGTGTAGCATGTTACTGTTCGGTTACTCCTATTCTGTTGCATAGCCTGTCATTGTTGCTATAGTCGTTGATACCTTACCCGCAATCCTAAATGCTTAGTATAGGATGCGAGTTTATCATCATTGGCCCTACATTCTTGTCATTCTGCCTTGCTATACTATCGAGCCGTGATCACTTGGGAGGTGATCACGGGTATATACTATACATATATACATACTATACAGATGGTGAGTAAAGTCGGGTCAGCTCGTTGAGTACCCGCAAGTGATTCCGATGTGGGGGCTGGAAGGATAGGTGGCTCCATCCCGGTAGAGGTAGGCCTGGGTTCCCGACGGCCCCCGACTGTTACTTGGTGGCGGAGCGACAGGGCAGGTTGAGACCACCTAGGCGAGAGGTGGGCCTGGCCCTGGTCGGCGTCCACGGTTACTTCATAATAACATGCTTAACGAGATCTTGGTATTTGATCTGAGTCTGGCCATTGGCCTATACGCACTAACCAACTATGCGGGTAAGATATGGGCACTCGACGTCGTGGTATAAGCCAAAGCCTTCGTGATGTTAGCGACTGAGCGGCGCGCGCCGGGTTGGACTGCGTTAACGCAACTTCCTTTGTAATGGAGGTTGCTAGGTTTGCTCACGGGCCGCGTACGCAACATGCAGGTGTGCAATGGGCGATGGGCCTAGACCCCTGCACGCATAGGATTTAGACCGGCGTGCTGACCTCTCCGTTGTGCCTAGGTGGGGCTGCAACGTGTTGATCTTCCGAGGCCGGGCATGACCCAGGAAAGTGTGTCCGGCCAAATGAGATCGAGCGTGTTGGGTTATGTGGTGCACCCCTGCAGGGAAGTTTATCTATTCGAATAGCCGTGTCCCTCGGTAAAAGGACGACCCGGAGTTGTACCTTGACCTTATGACAACTAGAACCAGATACTTAATAAAACACACCCAGACAAGTTCCACATACAACCCGGTGATCGCTTTTCCACAGGGCGACGAGGGGAGGATCGCCGGGTAGGATTATGCTATGCGATGCTACTTGGAGGACTTCAATCTACTCTCTTCTACATGCTGCAAGACGGAGGCTGCCAGAAGTGTAGTCTTCGATAGGACTAGCTATCCCCCTCTTATTCTGGCATTCTGCAGTTCAGTCCACGGATATTGCCTCTTTACACCTATACCCATGCATATGTAGTGTAGATCCTTGCTTGCGAGTCCTTTGGATGAGTACTCACGGTTGCTTTTCTCCCTACTTTCCCCTTTTCCCTTCTACCTAGTTGTCGCAACCAGATGCTGGAGCCCAGAAGCTAGACGCCACCGTCAACGACAACTACTACACTGGAGGTGCCTACTACTACGTGCAAGCTACTGAGGACGGCCAGGAGTAGTTAGGAGGATCCCAGGCAGGAGGCATGCGCCTCTTTCGATCTGTATCCCAGTTTGTGCTAGCCATCTGATGGCAACTTGTTTAACTTATGTCCGTAATCAGATATTGTTGCTTCCGCTGACTCGTCTATGATCGAGCACTTGTATTCGAGCCCTCGAGGCCCCTGGCTTGTAATATGATGCTTGTATGACTTATTTATGTTTTTAGAGTTGTGTTGTGATATCTTCTCGTGAGTCCCTGATCTTGATCGTACATGTTTGCGTGCATGATTAGTGTACGATTGAGTCTGGGGCGTCTCAAGGTGGTATCAGAGCCGACTTCCTGTAGGAATCCCCCTTCCACACTCCTTGGCCGAAGTTGAGTCTAGTCGATGAAAACTGTTTTACTAACATGGCTGTGCGACCCATGGGCCCACGTCGCCATTGGGTGATATTAGGATCTTTTACTCCTCGTCTATACTCTGGGCCTATGATCTCTCTTCTTTTCGGGTTAAATGTTTTTGCTAACTCTAACTCTAGGTTCTCGTAACTAATTCTCCTGGAGAGCCCTCATTCCGGAAGATCACCTGCTTCGTCAGAAGATTCTGAGGATATCCCTCGATATTTTCCTGAGATCCTTGTGCTCATCGCCTTTGCAATTCACTGCCACCGATACATCCCCATGGATATCTGCATGCACTTGTCATTATCTTGACCATTCCTCGTCGCCCTTGTTGTTAGAAGATGCCTCGGGATATTCTCCGTTGTCCCGAGAATCCTTTGAGTTTACTGTCTTGCAGTTTTATTTAGCATGAAAACCCTTACGGGTTTTTTCTCTCACATTTATCAAGGACTTGTTCTTCTCAATTGTTCATGTGTCGCACAAAATTCTTCGGAATACTTTTCGATCTTTCGAAAATCCTCTACGGCTTGTTATTCTTGAAATTCTTGCCTGCTTGCATTATGGTTAATTCCATATGACTAGTAGTCCTTGATAACATCCCTTGTCTTCGTCATCTTGAGCCTATTGATTCAATATGTGCATACGCACGCAGTCATCAGGTTATCCTTTTTTAAAATTATCTTGCTGACTCAGACGTCATTCCGGACATGAGTTGGTTCTCGACAATTCAAACCTTTATGGATTGTCCAACTAAGTGTTTTCAACTTATCCATCCTTGATCAGAGCATCTGCTTCTGATCCTTCATTTTGCAAACCGTAATTTATTTCTATTTAAGCATCAGAGTAATTAGGCGATTCTTGAATCTGATGCATCTGCATTCTTTCTTCCTCTGAGTGAGTACCGATACTCACATCAGCTCCGTTGTGGATCGCCCGATCCATTGTTGGATTATTATCCGACAGTGTCCTTCATATTCAATCACCTTGTGAGTCCTTCCCCTGATACATAATGCCTCTTGTAAATTGTATCCTCTGCTTGTCCAACCATGCTCTGCTTTCGAGCTTGTGTATTTACTTTTGAAGCTTGTGGTAAATGTTACTAAGATGCCCGATGGGTTGAACCTATGTCTTCCCCTAATCCGTGAGAACCTGAAGGTTTTCACAAGTCATACTCTTGCGGTGTTCTACTAGATAAAATTCCAACACTACAGTTTTATCAAAGCGAGAGGTGAATGAAATGATATGCATTAAAGAGGTGGGAGTCGACCTTGAACTTTGTGTTCATGCCCATGAAAATGATGTAGACCATCTCGGAAGCTTCTTGCAAAATGATTATCCAGTTGTATGATACTTTCTGTATTCTTGAATTAATTCCTTACAACTATGGTTACGGCCCATGTTGTCCTGATCTACTATATCTGATGGGAATTCATTCCAGTGCCTTTTCTATTTTTGGCAAGGTTGAAGTGTCTACTTTCATAGGTCAATGACCCGGTTCTACTTCTATCATGTTCTACCTTCGAGTATTACCCCCTGGTATCTCGAAGATGTCTTGCCATTGCACCACATCTTGTTAACTTTGTTGAAGTAATGTCTTTCCTTGTCGTAATCACTCTATGGGTTCTGGGTTGTTGTCAACCGAGGACACCAACTAGTGAAATTATTCTGCACTACAAATCAAATATCCCTAGTATTTTACTAGGAAATTCTGGACTCAATCTGTTCATTCCTAGATTATCGGCTGCATCCTGGTCTTGCTATCTTTGACTGTGCTACCTCGTCCTTCTCTGGTACACGAATTCTTCAGTGTGTGAGCACAACTTACGTCGAGCTTTCAACATCATTTTGCTTGTCTTGGAAGGCAACTTTGGTTCCGAGCTTGCATCTTATATATTGATCCTATAACTTGCCACTTCATCATTCCTTCCTTGTTGCCATTGTTGTTTGATTGCATCCTCTCGAAACCTCCCGACAAATGTGTCGGATCACCTTCAACACTTTGACTTCTTCCGAGATGTCAACTGTGTTCGTGATGAGAAATACCATCCTTGCCCTTGATGATTTGTTTTATCATCGACCACTTTATTGTCTTCCGTTAAACACAAACTTGTTCTTTTTTTGTGTTATACCTTGAGGTCCTTGCTATCCAGCATTTGTTCTTCTTTACCTTGGAGTATTACCATCTTTTATGTCAAGAATGTCATGAGAATTTCACCACCTCTTAAGGATTCTTGATACAGGTGATCCTCCTTGCCATATCCGTTCATTTCTTGGTCCCCGTGTTGTTTCCAACCAAAAAACCGACAATTGAACTTGGATGTGCGAATTCAAAACTTCTAGTGATCCTATTGCTTTGAAGTTAATGGTCGACATTTCATTCATAGACCGTTGGTTATCGAATCATCATTCTAACACTGATCATGCTACCTAAGCCCATATTTTGGTGCATCTTTCAACCAATGTTTAACTGTGTATGCATTCCTCGAGCATACACCATTATATCATTTGATACGACAAATGTTATCTCCTTGTTCACCTAATTGTGTAAATACATCTTTCGGGACTCTCGATGGATTGTCGCTAAGCTCATCAGCCACCCCTCATCCTTTGCTTGGTTTAATGATGAACTCATGATTCGGAACTTGCTTCCATAGTTCATTCCCTGAGTATCTTGCAACGCCGTCGCGTCAAATTGTGTCGCACCTTTTTCATCTCAGGCATCCTGAGTCTGAGGTATCCTGGCACCAATCAGATTTGAATCTCGGTCAGATATGATGGTGGGAACACATTTCTAAGAGTTTTAACATTGGCATTTTTTTATGTCTCGGTAAGGTGATGTCATGCCTAGCACATCTGGCCGCAGGACCTATTGTTATAATTTCCTTTTTGGCAAGGTTAGTCATTCTTCCGTGAGGAAATTGTAAGACTTATTCTATAAGTTGTTCCTGATGGATCCATTGTGTTTCCAAAATCTGATCTTCACCTGATGACCATGTCAATGCTATCTCGAAGCATGTCTATGGTACTCCGATTTTCAACAAGAACACTTATCCCAATGCTAATTGTTTCTTGCTCAATTATCCAAACACCGTTGTATGGGTAATGTCATGAAAATTTCTCTCCCCTACCTAAAGAGTTTTCTACATTATATCCTGACATGGATATCATGCCCTGCTTGTCCTTGGGAAGGATATACCCTTGAAATATGTGTTTAAACACATTTTCCTTTCCATTGTTCTGTTTAATCTCATAATCATATTTTCCTTTCCATCGGTTGGTTTAACGTTTCTTGTGATCTATATAATCTAAGCAGTAATATTCTCCTACTTATGTAAACACCTCGGTGTACAATTCTGTCAGCAAGACCCTATTACTATTATTGATGACATTCTGGTAGCCACCGATGGACGAGAACTTTGCCTAATGGTCCGCCTCGTTCAATGAGCAGGAAAATGGTTCTCTTCGTCCCTCGCCCTTGGTACCGACATTGTTGCCAACATAACTGATAGCCTACCCTCTGACATGTCTTCTATCATGACCGTGCAAGATGTAAACGCCCTTCTTACTTTAACCCACATGGTGGGCCGATAACCCACAGTTCCACAGGATCAAAACCTGACTCTCTGGTAAACCCCCTGTTGCCAAGGTTGTTCCTCGCGCGTGGCCTCGTAAGTAATTTACGAGCCACCTTCCGAGAGATCATCAGTTCTACTATCAGACGCAATACTTATTCCCATTTCTCTGAACCCCTTTCACACTTTGTTTCAGGCAACGAACGATTGCCTATGCGCTTGAAACTTTATTTTGCACCTTATTACTTTGCTCACGATATTTTCTTAAGTTTCATTTCGAGAGTTGTTATCCGCCACCCTCCCCGATGTTATCGACTAGATAGTCGACCTTGCAGAGGTATGTTCTCCCGGAATGCCCACTCTTTATTCTTTCGTAAGTACGATGGAGTTCCTGAAGAAAGGACGCCGTCTTCATCATGATGACCTAAAGCAGAGAAATGAAGACATCAATATATTGGACCGGCCTCTTCGAGAAGAGCAAGCCAGGATGAGAAGACCCGCTAGATTCGTTACCAAACCTTCCCCCTTTCCACTACCTCTTAAATCTCGGGACGAGATTTCTTGTAGTGGAGGAGAATTGTGACGCCCGGATAATTAAGCTACAGTGATCCCTCGCTAATGATGCCACATCACCTCGGTTACTGTTGATAAACTCTAGATAATTCAAAACCGAAACAAATTCAAAACTTAATTAAAGGAAAACAATAAAAAATTCAAACATTAAAATAAAAATGTTTGATTTGTACAAAATATTACATAGATAATTATGGTGTAGAGGACACACCTTTATAAAATGCATAAATATTTTAAATTGAATTAAAACAGAAGAGAAAATAAATAAAAGAAAGAAAATACAAAAGAGAAAAACAAACAAAAAAGGAAAAGAACCCCCCCCCCCCGGGGGGGGGCTCCGGCCCAGCAGGCCACCAGCCCAACTGGGCAAAGGCCCAACCGGCTGGCCCACCCCACTCCCTTAACCCCCTGGTGCCGAAACCCTAGGCACCGACACCCCCACTCCCCCCACTCGCGCCCCCACTCTCCCTCCCCCCGATCCCCTCCTGGATCGAGATCGAACCCCCCCACTCTCTCTCAGCCCCCGCTCGATCTGTACGCCCGCTACCTCGCCGCCCCTGACCCCGGCACGGCGACGCCGCTCGTCGTCTCCGGCACCGCCCGCTACCCCGCCACCACCTCCGACACCGCTGGACCGCACCGCCGAAGCCCCCTCACCGTCTTCACCGGATCGGCCGCCGCCCCGTCGCCCTCGACTCCTCCCCACCGAATTGCCTCCTCCTCGCCGGATCGCCCTCCTCTCCGCCGTCACTAGACCCCACCGCATCAACCTTCGTCGAGCCTGCTGCCTTGGACCCTACACAACACCGTGAGCCGCCGCTTTTCCCTCTTCCTCTCCTCGCGTCGGCCATGCAGTCGCCTTCCCTGGCTCGCCTCGACACCGCGCACCCCGGTCCCCACCCTCGTGCGCGCCTGCGTTATCTTTGGCCGCGCTCGATGCGCGCTCACCGCGCCCCCATCCGCGCGCACAGGTCCCTGGACCGCCCTCTGCCGCGCCTGCCTGCTGGTGGCCGCGCGCACCGCGCTCCCCTGGCCGAAGCGCCCCTTTACCGCGCGTCAGCATCGTCCATCGTTGGATCCACCGGGCGTTCCCCCGCTGCTGGCCACACGTCCCGTGTCGTGCGCCTCACCTTACCGCTCCCCTGCATGTGCCGCTTTCTCGCTGCCCCGGCTGCCTGGCCGGTGCTGCGGCCACCGGCCTCTCCCTTCTCCGGCGCCCGCTGCCCAGTGTCCGCTCGGGTGACACCCGTAACCCGTTCGCCCGCACCCGTTTGGCTCCAGGGGCCTATGACAAGCAGGCCCCACGCCCAGTACGTTTAAAAAAAATGGAAATTAATAATAATAATAATAAAATAAACGAATAATAATTTAATTAGTTAATTAATTAAAGAATTAATTAACTTAATTAGTTTTGATTAATTAAACTAAATGACTAATTAAACTAATTAATCATGATTAGTTAGACTAGTCAATGACGAACGGCACCCACATGTCAGCTTGACCAGTCAACACCCCTGTTGACTGCTGACGTCATGCTGACGTCAGCATACACTATTCTAGATAACGTTGATTTAAAATAATTAAGTAAATTCTAAAAATGATTAAATCTCTGAAAATTAATATAAAATAAACCGTAGCTTGGATGGAAAAACTTTGTACATGAAAGTTGCTCAGAACGACGAGACGAATCCAGATATGCAGCCTGTTCGTCCGCCATGCGTGCCTAGCATAGTGAAACTGCAACTTTCCCCCACCGGTTCACCTGTCCGAAAACGCGAAACATCGAGGATACTTTCCCGGATGTTTCCCCCTTTCGCCAGAATCACCTACTACGGCGTTAGGGCACACCTAACACCGCTCATTGTCATTTCGTGCATTGTCATGCTTATGTTTGCATTGTATTTACTGTTTCTTCCCCCTCTTCTCTCCGGTAGACTACGAGACTAACGCCGCTGCTGGTGCCCCGATCGACTACGTTGTTGACGACCCCTATTTGCCAGAGCAACTAGGCAAGCCCCCTCTTGATCACCAGATATCGCCTATTCTTCTCTATACTGCTTGCATTAGAGTAGTGTAGCATGTTACTGTTCGGTTACTCCTATTCTGTTGCATAGCCTGTCATTGTTGTTACAGTTGTTGATACCTTACCCGCAATCCTAAGTGCTTAGTATAGGATGCTAGTTTATCATTATTGGCCCTACATTCTTTTCAGTTTGCCTTGCTATACTATCGGGCCGTGATCACTTGGGAGGTGATCATGGGTATATACTATACATATATACATACTATACAGATGGTGACTAAAGTCGGGTCAGCTCGTTGAGTACCCGCAAGTGATTCCGATGTGGGGGCTGGAAGGACAGGTGGTTCCATCCCGGTAGAGGTGGGCCTGGGTTCCCGACGGCCCCCGACTGTTACTTGGTGGCGGAGCGACAGGGTAGGTTGAGACCACCTAGGCGAGAGGTGGGCCTGGCCCTGGTCGGCGTCCGCGGTTACTTCATAATAACACGCTTAACGAGATCTTGGTATTTGATCTGAGTCTGGCCATTGGCCTATATGCACTAACCAACTACGCGAGAAAGATATGGGCACTCGACATCGTGGTATCAGCCGAAGCCTTCGTGACGTCAGCGACTGAGCGGCGCGCGCCGGGTTGGACTGCGTTAACGCAACTTCCTTTGTAATGGAGGTTGCTAGGTCTGCTCACCAGCCGCGTACGCAACATGCAGGTGTGCAATCGGCGATGGGCCCAGACCCCTGCGCGCATAGGGATTTAGACCGGCGTGCTGACCTCTCTGTTGTGCCTAGGTGGGGCTGCGACGTGTTGATCTTCTGAGGCCGGGCATGACCCAGGAAAGTGTGTCCGACCAAATGGGATCGAGCGTGTTGGGTTATGTGGTGCACCCCTGCAGGGAAGTTTATCTATTCGAATAGCCGTGTCCCTCGGTAAAAGGACGACCCGGAGTTGTACCTTGACCTTATGACAACTAGAACCGGATACTTAATAAAACACACCCAGACAAGTTCCACAGACAACCCGGTGATCGCTTTTCCACAGGGCGACGAGGGGAGGATCGCCGGGTAGGATTATGCTATGTGATGCTACTTGGAGGACTTCAAACTACTCTCTTCTACATGCTGCAAGACGGAGGCTGCCAGAAGTGTAGTCTTCGATAGGACTAGCTATCCCCCTCTTATTCTGGCATTCTGCAGTTCAGTCCACCGATATTGCCTCTTTACACATATACCCATGCATATGTAGTGTAGAACCTTGCTTGCGAGTACTTTGGATGAGTACTCACGGTTGCTTTTCTCCCTCTTTTCCCCCTTTCCCTTCTACCTAGTTATCGCAACCAGATGCTGGAGCCCAGAAGCTAGACGCCACCATCGACGACAACTACTACACTGGAGGTGACTACTACTACGTGCAAGCTACTGACGACGGCCAGGAGTAGTTAGGAGGATCCCAGGCAGGAGGCCTGCGCCTCTTTCGATCTGTATCCCAGTTTGTGCTAGCCATCTTATGGCAACTTGTTTAACTTATGTCCGTACTCAGATATTGTTTCTTCCGCTGACTAGTCTATGATCGAGCACTTGTATTCGAGCCCTCGAGGCCCCTGGCTTGTAATATGATGCTTGTATGACTTATTTATGTTTTTAGAGTTGGGTTGTGATATCTTCTCGTGAGTCCCTGATCTTGATCGTACATGTTTGCGTGCATGATTAGTGTACGATTGAGTCTGGGGCGTCTCAAAAATAGTAGTTCGGTCGTCTTTCAAGTTCTTCATAGTGATCAACAGATATAAATCCCAAGTGACTCAGAGAATAGAGCTATGCTCCCCGGCAACGGCGCCAGAAATTAGTCTTGATAACCCACAAGTGTAGGGGAAAGCAACAACTTTCGAGGGTAAAGTATTCAACCCAAATTTATTGATTCGACACAAGGGGAGCCAAAGAATATTCTTGAGTATTAGCAATTGAGTTGTCAATTCAACCACACCTGGATAACTTAGTATCTGCAGCAAAGTATTTAGTAGCAAAATTGGTATGATAATAAAGGTAACGGTAGCAAAAGTAAAGATAATTGATTTTGGGTTTTTGTAGTAGTTGTAACAATAGCAACGGAAAAGTAAATAAGTGAAGAACAATATGTGAAAAGCTCGTAGGTAATGGATCAGTGATGGATAATTATGCCGGATGCGATTCCTCATGTAATGGCTATAACATAGGGTGAATAGAACTAGCTCCAATTCATCAATGTAATGTAGGCATGTATTCCGTAAATAGTCATACATGCTTATGGAAAAGAACTTGCATGACATGTTTTGTCCTACCCTCCCGTGGAAGCGGGGTCCTAGCGGAAACTAAGGGATATTAAGGCCTCCTTTTAATAGAGAACCGGAACAAAGCATTAACACATGGTGAATACATGAACTCCTCAAACTACGGTCATCACCGAGAAGTATCCCGATTATTATCACTTCGGGGTTGTCGGATCATAACACATAATAGGTGACTATAGACTTGCAAGATAGGATCAAGAACATGCATATATTCATGAAAACATAATAGGTTCAGATCTGAAATCATGGCACTCGGGCCCTAGTGACAAGCATTAAGCATAGCAAAGTCATAGCAACATCAATCTCAGAACATAGTGGATACTAGGGATCAAACCCTAAAAAACTAACTTGATCACATGGTAAATCTCATCCAACCCATCACCGTCCAGCAAGCCTACGATGGAATTACTCACGCACGGCGGTGAGCATCATGAAATTGGTGATGGAGGATGGTTGATGATGACGATGGCGACGAATCCCCCTCTCCGGAGCCCCGAACAGACTCCAGATCAGCCCTCCCAAGAGAGATTAGGGCTTGGCGGTGGCTCCGTGTCGTAAAACGCGATGAAACTTTCTCTCTAATTTTTTTCTCCCCGAACATGAATATATGGAGTTGGAGTTGAGGTTGGTGGAGGTCCAGGGAGCCCACTGGTGTTGATTCTTTCGCCAAAAATTCTTATTAATTCCAAAAAGTGCCTTCGTGGATTTCCAGGACATTCCGAGAACTTTTCTTTTTTACACATAAAACAACATCATAGCAGTTCTGCTGAAAACAGCGTCAGTCCGGGTTAGTTTCATTCAAATCATGCAAGTTAGAGTCCAAAACAAGGGCAAAAGTGTTTGGAAAAATAGATACGTTGGAGACGTATCATGCATCTAGTGTATTAAGCTCATGGAGAAACAGAGTAATGCAATAAGAACGATGACATGATGTAGACAAGATCTATTCATGTAGGTATAGACCCCATCTTGTTATCATTAATAGTTATGATCAATACGTGTCTTGCTGCCCCTTCTGTCACTGGAAAAGAACAGCGCACGATCGAACCCATCACAAAGCACCTCTTCCCATGGCAAGAAAAATCAATCCTAGGAAGTGGCGACGATACCGCCTACACCTGGCTTGGCCGAGAGAGAGAGACAGAGAGAGAGAGAGAGAGAGACAGAGAGAGAGGGAGAGAGAGAGGAAGAGAGGGGGGCGGGGCCGAGCGAGAGAGAGAGGGAGATGTCGGGGCAAGAGAAATAGATGTGGGGTAGGAGGGGGCAATGTCGTGGGGCACCACACTCCGGCGAGTCTTCTTGTGGCGGTGTGTCACGCCACCGGAAGTGAGAGAGATAGAGAATTTTTTATGTTTTCATTTTGTTTCCTTTTATTTTTTAATTTTTATTAGGCCCCACTTGTAAGTGAAAGAGACATGAGAGAGACAGAGTTGTTCCCTTTTATTTATTTTCTATGGATGAGGGGGCCCACCCGGAAGTGAAAAGTGAGGAGAGAGAGTTGTTTCCTTTAAAAAACTATGGATGAGGGGGCCCACCCGTCAATGACACATGTTGTTAGGGGCAAAATGTCCAAAAAACATCCCATAGACGGTCAACGCCCTTTGTCTGGGCAGGAACTACACTGAAGGGCATTTTTATAAGGACACTTAATGGCAGAGGGGCAAATTTGAGCATGCTTCGAAATTAGGGCAAATCTGAGTAGTGGGTTTGTGTTAGGGACACAATTGTAAAAGACCCTGTAGTAAAAACTTCATGTAGATCACTAAATATGATAAGTTTGATTCCTTGCGGTAGTTTTGCACTATTAAGATGATAATATGTGGGGGTACTAGTGAATGATTGTGGTTTTGTAAAAATATTGGAGTTAAGGTTTGTGATTCCCGAAGCATGCACGTATAGTCTCCAGTTTTGCAATGAACTTGGAGCATGATTTATTATTGAGTGTCTACCTTATGAGTGGTGGTCAGGGAATATGAGTTGTACTTTACTTCGAGGGCTAATAGGCTTTCACAATAAGCATATGAGTTCTTCATGACTAATGTGAGTTCATGGATTATACGCACTCTCACCTTTCCGCAATTTGCTAGCCTCTTCGGTACCGTGCGTTGCCCTTCCTCACCTATAGTGTAGGTGCAAACTTCCCCGATGTATCCAAACCCCGTGATATGATACACCGTATCACACATAAACCTCCTTATATCTTCCTCAAAATAGCCACCATAGCTACCTATTATGGCATTTCCATAGTCATTCTGAGATATATTGCCATGCAACTTCTACCATTCCGTTTTCATGAAATATATATTCATTGTCATATTGCTTTGCATGATCATATAGCTGACATAGTATTTGTGGCTCAACCACCGTTCATCATTATCATACATGTTACACTAGCATCATTGCACGTCTTGGTACACCGCCAAAGGCATTCATATAGAGTCATATTGTCCTAGATATCAAGTTGTAATATCGAGTTGTAAGTAAATAAAGTGTGATGATCATCATTATTAGAGCATTGTACAAGTGAGGAAAGGATGATGGAGAATATGATTCCCCCACAAGTCGGGATGAGAAACCGGACGAAAAAAGAGAGGCCAAAAATAGCCCAACAAAAAAATGAGAGAAAAAGAGAGAAGCAACAATGTTACTATCATTAACCACACTTGTGCTTCAGAGTAGCACCATGTTTTTCATATAGAGAGCCTGCTATGTTTTCACTTTCATAAACTAGTGGGAATTTCACGTTATAGAACTTGGCCTGTACATCTTGATGATGGGATTCCTCAAATGCCCGAGGTCTTCATGAGCAATCAAGTTCAATGCACACCCACTTAGTTTCCGTTGAGCTTTCATACACTTATAGCTCTTAGTGCATCCGTTGCATGGAAATCCCTACTCCTCGTGTTGACATCAATTGATGGGCATCTCCATAGTACGTTGATTAGCTGTGTTAATGTGAAACTATCTTCCTTTTTTGACTTCTCTTTGTTAATCTCTGCCACCACATTGTATTCCACCCATGTGCTATGTCCATGGCTCGCGCTCATGAATTTCGTGAGGTTGAAAATGCTGAAGCGCGTTAAAAAGTATGATCCAATTGCTCGGCTTGTTATCGGGTAGTTCACGATTAATACTTTATGTTAGGAAGACTATTTTGTTGGGATAGCGTTGTTTAGCATTCTTTATTTTGAAAGGCATGATTATTTGTTAGTATGCCTGAGTATTGATGTCTATATATCAAATGATATACTATTGCCTTGAATCACTCAGATCTTAATATTTATACCTTAAAAGAGATTACATGATCCACATGTTAGGTAGCATTTCACATCAAAAATTATGTTTTAATCATTTACCTACTCGAGGACGAGCAGGAATTAAGCTTGGGGATGCTTGATACATCTCCAGTGTATCTATATTTTTTTTATCGTTTCATGCTATTATATTATCAATATTGGGTGCTTTATGTGCATTTATATGCTATTTTATATCATTTTTTTGGACAAACCTATTAACCTAGTGCCCAGTGCCAGTTCCTGCTCTTTTGCTTGATTTTGGCTTTTCAGAAAATCGATACCAAACAAAGTCCAAACACAATGAAACTTTACGATGATTTTTTATGGACCAAAATGGACCCTAGAAGCTTTGGGAGGGGGCTAAAAGATATACGAGAGAACCACGAGCTGACAAGGCGCGCCCCTTGAGCTCGTGGGACCCTCATAGCTTCGTTTGACTTAATTCCAACTCTATAAATTCACAAATATTCCCAAACCAAGAGAGATCCACCCGAAACACTTTTTCCGCTGCCATAGGCTTCTGTTCTTCCACGATCCCATATGGAGGCCTGTTCCTGCACTCTAGCTATGGGGGAATTAATCACGGAGGGCTTCTACATCATCCTTGCTGCCTTCCGATGATGCGTGGGTAGTTCACCACATACCTACAGGTCCATAGATAGTAGCTAGATGGCTTCTTCTCTCTCCCTTTGATCTTCAATACCATGTGCTCTGATACGTCTCCAACATATCTACTTTTCCTAACAAGTTTCCTCTTGTTTTGGACTCTAATTTGCATGATTTGAATGAAACTAACCCTAGACTGATGTTGTTTTCAGTAGAACTACCATGGTGTTGTTTTTGTGCAGAAATGAAAGTTCTCGGAATGGAACGAAACTTTGCGAGGAGTTTATATATAACAAACAAGAATTTCTGGAGCCAAGACCTACCGGAGAGGGCCTCTGGGTGGACACAACCCACCAGGGTGCCCCCCCTCTCCTAGCGCGCCCAGGTGGGTTGTCCCCACCTGGTGGCCCCGCGGACCCTGAAACTGACGCTATAAAATCCTATTTTTCTAGAAAAAAATCAAGAAGAAAGAATTATCGCGATCCACGAGACGGAGCCGCCGTCGCCTCCTGTTCTTCATCGGGGGGCCAGATCTGGTGTCCGTTTGGGGCTCCTGAGAGGGGGATCTTCGTTCTTCATCATCACCAACCCTTCTCCATCGCCAATTCCATGATGCGCTCCCCACCGGGAGTGAGTAATTCCTTCGTAGGCTCGCTGGTCGATGAGGAGTTGGATGAGATTCATCATGTAATCGAGTTAGTTTTGTTTGGGCTTGATCCCTAGTATCCACTATGTTCTTAGATTGATGTTGCTATGACTTTTCTATGCTTAATGCTTGTCACTTTGGGCCTGGGTGCCATGATTTCAGATCTGAACCGTTTATGTTATGATAATTATATCCATGTTCTAGATCCGATCTTGCAAGTTATAGTCACCTACTACGTGTTATGATCCGGCAACCCCGGAGTGACAACAATCGGGACCACTCCCGATGGTGACCGTAGTTTTAGGAGTTCATGTATTCACTATGTGTTAATGCTTTGTTCCAGTTCTCTATTAAAAGGAGGCCTTAATATCCCCTAGTTTCCATATGGACCCCGCTGCCATCGGAGGGTAGGACAGAAGATGTCATGCAAGTTCTTTCCCTAAGCATGTATGACTATTTATGGAATACATGCCTACATTATATTGATGAACTGGAGCTAGTGCCATATCGCCCTAGGTTATAACTGTCTCATGATGACTATCATCCAACAAGTCACCGATCCAATGCCTACGAATTTATCTTATATTGTTCTTGCGAAGTTACTGCTGCTATCATCACTGTTACACTTGCTACAAAATACTGTTATCACTGTTACTGTTACCGTTGCTACTGCTACTACTATCAAAACTATCAAACTACTTTGCTACTGATCACTTTGCTGCAGATAATTAATCTCCAGGTGTGGTTGTATTGATAACTCAGCTGCTAATACCTTCAAATATTCTTTGGCTCCCCTTCTATCGAATCTATAAATTTGGGTTGAATACTCTACCCTTGAAAACTGTTGCGATCCCCTATCCGATGTAATCTTCCTGAACCACCGGCTAAACCCACTCCAAAGAAGAGGGGTATATTATATCCCAATCCTGAAGATATGCAAGAGGCAAAGAAATCTATGAAGGAAAAGGGTATTAAAGCTGAGGATGTTAAAAATTTACCCCCTATTGAAGAAATACATGGGCTTGATACACCACCACTGCCTAAGGTGGTAGAGGTAAATTCTCTAATGAAAATCAATGATAATGACAATCCTCACAATATGCACCCTAGCCAATGCCTTTATGGGTTTGAAAGTTATATTAGAAAACAAGATCACTTCAATGCAAATGTTATGAAACAATTGAAATATAATTCTGATATGATAGCTAGCATGAGTAACTTGTTATTTAGAATCTCAAATGATGTTAGAGATGTTGCAAAACATGCTTCTACTGTTCAAACCCAGTTAGAACGAGTTGCTAAATCTCAAAGAGAGTTGCTTGATGAAATGCATCATAATATAAATGACTTTGCTGTTAGAGTTGCAACTAGAGGAGGTAAAATGACTCAGGAACCACTTTATCCTGAGGGACACCCAAAAAGAATTGAACAAGACTCTCAAAGAGATAATGCTAATGTACCTAGTCCTTCTAAAAGGAACAGAAAAAGAAAAATGATAGGACTCTGCATGCTTCTAGTGAATCTGAAGTAGAGAAGCCTCCTGATAATGAAAATGAAACTTCTATCTCTGATGCTGAAACTCAATCTGGTAATGAACATCCACCTAGGGACAATGAAAAAGATAATGTTGATGTTCATGAAGACACTCAACCAAATAATAAAGAACCAGAAAATGATGTTGAGATAGAACCACCTGTTGATCTTGATAACCCACAACCTAAGAATAAAATGTATGATAAAAGATACTTCATTGCTAGAAAACACGGTAAAGAAAGAGAACCATGGGTTCAGAAACCTATGCCTTTTCCACCCAAGTCAACTAAAAAGAAAGATGATGAAGAATTTGAACGCTTTGTTGAAATGTTGAGGCCAATCTTTTTGCGTACTTGCTTGACCGATATCTTGAAAATGCCTCCTTATGCAAACTATATGAAAGACATCATCACTAATAAGAGAAAAATACCGGAAGCTGAAATCTCCACTATGCTTGCTAATTATACTTTTAGGGATGGAGTACCTAAAAAACATGGAGATCCGGGAATACCAACTATACCTTGCTCTATCAAAAAGAAAGAATTATGTGAAAACTACTTTGTGTGATTTAGGAGCTGGTGTTAGTGTTATGCCTTTCTCTTTATATAAAAGACTTGATTTGAGTAAAATCACACCTACTGAAATATCTTTGAAAATGGCTGACAAATCAACTACCATACCTATCGGTATTTGTGAGGATGTGCCCGTTGTTGTTGCTAATGTTACTATTTTGACTGACTTTGTTACACTTGAGATGCCCAAGGACGACAACATGTCGATTATCCATGGTAGACCCTTTTTGAATACTGCAGGGGTTGTTATTGATTGGAATAAAAGCAAGGTCACTTTTCATATCAATGGTAATGAACATACGGTGCACTTTCCGAAGAAACAATTTCAAGTGAATGGTATTAATGTTATTGAAAAATCTCCGACAATAACTATTGGAAGTTTTCAAATACCTCTACCTACTGTCAAAAAGAAATATGAAATGCTTATTGTTGGGGACATTCATATCCCCGTTGAGGTAACTTAGTGATTTACGATAGTTCTTCTGTTTCATACTAATCGAAAGTGGTTGTTAATAAGACTTGATCAACCTTATTAATGGATCATTTTCGAGCGGTATGAAGTTGATAAATTTAGTAAGCACTACCTTCTGTCCCTACCTTTTGTTTTCTATTTTTACTAGTTAAATAAAATAAAATGCCATGATATGTCTGTTTTCTGAATTTCCCGTGCAATAAAAAAATGACCCAAAAATAAAAGTTCTCAGAATGCTCTGAAAATTTAATACGATTTTTTCTGAATATTTCTGAATCTTTGGTGCAAATAATACCAGAGGGAGGTGCACCAGGTGGGCACAACCCACCTGGGCACGCCAGGACCCCCAGGCGTGCCCTGGTGGGTTATGGTCCCCACGTGGGCCCCCTCACTTATCTATTTAGCCCACATCATCACTTACCTCCAAAAAAATATCCATTGCTCTCTCTCTCTCTCCCGTGCTCTTGCTCTCAAACCCGCGGATTTCGATCTCTTTGCTCAAAGCTCCATTTCTGAAACTGTTTCGGGGGATTGTTGCTTGGTATGTGACTCCACCGTTTGTCCAATTAGTTTTTACTTTAGTGGTTTATATTTTGAATAATTAGCTACTCTTGATGTTGCTGTAGATGAGCTTGCATGTTAAATTCTTAGAGTTTTAAGTAGTTTGAATGCTTGCTATGGCCTCTATGTATCCCTATGAGTAGTTGCTACCAATTTTGTGAAGTTTTGTTGAGAAAAATTTGTGGACTAAAAATTTCAGAATTTTTGTTCATAGGAAAAAGATGAATATCTTTAGGAAGTTTGCTTCCAAGAAGAACTCCAAGGGTGTTATTGGGGAATCATCTGACTGTGATCTTCACCCTCGGAGGTTGGCGGAGGTACGGCCGTGCGAATGGCCGCACACCCAGTTCATGGAAGAGGCTGAGATCCTTCAGGAGTTTACACAATATGCTGCTAATGCCGGCCTCACCGACTTCATCGCAGATGAGTGTGAACATCATCAAATCCTCACAAATATCTTTGTTCAAAATTTTACTTTCCTCCCTAGGAATAATCCTCTTGAAGTGAGCTTCGATTTATATGCTGAAAATCATCGGATACCACTTACTGAATTTTGTAACTTATGCATGATCCCTTCTGATGGAGTTTAGCTGAGCTTAGGTCGGCTGAGTTTGAGGCTTTTAATCGCACTTTGACAATGGGAGATGACAGAGGGGTGTCGGCTACCACTGCCGCTGGCTTACATTTTCCTGTTGTTCATTACTTTGCACTTTTCATTACGAAATGTTTGCTTGCTAGGGAGACGGTCGGTGCACTTAGTTCACCAGACCTTGTTGTTTTACGTCGTCACTAGAGGGCAATAACACTCATAGCTTGGGAGTTATTGTGGCTCGTCGCCTCCATGTTAATAAATCCCAGGGTAACATATATGGTGGGATCTTTGCTACTCGTTTAGCGTCTCACTTTAATGTTGAAATACGCCCTCATGATTACCCTCTGACCAAGGTCTACTTGGACCGCGCAGCCACAGAGCACCATCATTTTATTACACGAGATTACCCTAACATTCCTATTCCTTATAACCTGTTCTTCGGCATTAGAACTCGTGATATTATTTGATTGCCTGCTCCTGCTTTGTTTGATCATGTTGCTAGGGGCGGATATAGGAGACATCATCGCCTACCGTAACGCTCAGGCTGCCGCAGAGGCAGAGGAGGAGCCTCAACAGTGGGATGAGTGGATGCCCACGCCTCAGTAGCTCGACTACTATCTAGGCTATTGATCGACTACCAAGTTAGGCCAAAAGCCTAAGCTTGAGGGAGTACATGTTTCTCACCGACACTACATTCATGTCCACTTATTTCTATTGGTCGATGTTCACACCTTTGCATTATATCATCCATGCTTAGATTTATTTTCTTGCTTTCTTCTTGTGTGTTTGAAAAACTTTAGAAAAACCAAAAAAATTGTAGTAGTTTACTTTCTTTGCATGTTTAGTAGTATCACTAAAAAGAAAACCCAAAAAGATTTCCTTGTTCTTCTTTTGCTTGTTGGGAGCTGTCCCGTGTAAATAGTTTTTCTCGTTCTTGCTTTTCTCTTTTACTTGCTTGTTCAAGAACTCCAAAAATATTTCAATTTGTTTCTCTGAATTTCTTTTCTTTTTATTTGAGTCTTACCGAGGAGAAGACCACGATGAAAATGTTGAGTGGCTCTCATATGAATAAATGTTAATCTAATAAAGAGCCCATTTTACCTTGTCTTCTCCTGTTTCATAAAATGTTTGCAGATTCCAGCTTAGTCCATGGTACTCTTGCACTATCATTATTTTCATATCGTTCGGTCGTGCGAGTGAAAGGCAATAATGACGATATTCAATGAACTGGCCGTGGCAGAGAGAAACTGATATGAACTCGACTTGTTCTGTTTGTGTAAATATGTTTAACCTAGTATCCATGATTCAGCCCATTATGATTAAACATGTTTGCAATGACAATTAGAGATTATAGTTTCTCATGCCATGCATAAGTAGCTGGGAGTGGATAATGATTTATCTTGGATATCAACATTGCATTAAAATGATTGTGATCTAGTATGATGATATGGTATCCTCCTCTGAATGTTCGAGTGGCTTGACTTGGCACATGTTCATGCATGTAGTTGAATCAAAACCAACATAGCATCTATGATATTTATGTTCATGGTGTTCATATCCTACTCATGCTAGTGTCCAATGTTACTTATGCATAATGCATGTTCATGATCGTTGTTGCTCTCTAGCTGGCCGCTTCTCAATCTATTTGCTAGCCTTCACCTATACTAAGTGGGAATTCTGCTTGTGCATCAAAAACCTTAAACCCAAGTTATTCCAGATGAGTCCACCATACCAACCTATATGCGGTATTACCATGTCGTCCTAAGTAAATTTGCATGTGCCACCTCTAAAAACTTCAAATAAATATCATTTTTGTGTGCCTAGATCGTTCATGGAACGACAAGAGGTGGTCGGTATCTTTCATGCTAAGCGGGTTATTCTCAGGTCGAGTGTTTATTCACTCGCCATCGCACGAGAAAAGGGCGATAATAGGGATGCCCAGTCCCAAACTGCAAACTGAAAAAGATTTAATCTCTTAAATAATCAAACAAAAACTCCCAATGGAGTCAAACCCTCAATTTTATCGCTTGGGAACCGCCACTAGCGTGCTTAGCATGGAAGATATTGATAACTGATGCTCGTGAAGTGAATGAGAAGGGTGCATGTCTCAAAATATCTTTTACCTCTGTTTTAAAAACTTGAGCTCTAGCACTTCTGCAAATCACTGCTTCCCTCTGCGAAGGGAGTATCTATTTACTTTTATGTTGTGTCAGCACCTTCTGAAACAAGCGCTAGAACCTGAGAGCACCCTGTCATGACTTATGCATTGTGTGTAGCTAATGTTGGGTGCATCATGACTGGATCTTTTCTACCATGAATTACAATGTCTAGTCGCTGCTTGAACTTTGGAGGTGCTCTGCATTTATGTTTTGCGGTCTCAGAAAGGGCTAGCGAGATACCACTATTATCATATTATATCATGATTGTTTTGACAACGTGTTGCTGTTTGAGATCTCTTATTATTGCTCGCTGGCTGATTATGTCATTGATATGAGTTAATATAATCTTTAAGAGTTATTGTCGGCATGGTTAGTTATAATGATTGGCTGAAAGCTTGGGTGCTGCTTAAGCTTACTTATGCAAACAAGAGCAAAAGAGTTCGTAAAAGTTTTTCTTTTTCACTTCCAGTTTATCAACTGAATTGCTTGAGGACAAGCAAAGGTTTAATCTTGGGGGAGTTGATACGTCTCCAACGTATCTACTTTTCCTAACACTTTTCCTCTTGTTTTGGACTCTAATTTGCATGATTTGAATGAAACTAACCCCGGACTGACGCATTTTCAGCAGAACTACCATGGTGTTGTTTTTGTGCAGAAATAAAAGTTCTCAGAATGGAACAAAACTTTGCAAGGAATTTTTATATAATAAACAAGAACTTCTGGAGCCAAGACCTACCAGATAGGGGCCCCTGGGTGGGCGCAACCCACTAGGGCGCGCCCCCTCTCCTGGCGCGCCCAGGTGGGTTGTCCCCACCTAGTGGCCCCGCAGACCCTGAAACCGATGCTATAAAATCCTATTTTTCCAAAGAAAATCAAGGAGAAAGAATTATCATGATCCACGAGACGGAGCCGCTGTCACCTCCTGTACTTCATCGGGAGGCCATATCTGGAGTCCGTTTGGGGCTCAGGAGAGGGGGATCTTCGTTCTTCATCATCACCAACCCTTCTCCATCGCCAATTCCATGATGCTCCCCACCGGGAGTGAGTAATTCCTTCGCAGGCTCGCTGGTCAGTGAGGAGTTGGATGAGATTCATCATGTAATCGAGTTAGTTTTGTTAGGGCTTGATCCCTAGTATCCACTATGTTCTTAGATTGATGTTGCTATTACTTTGCTATGCTTAATGCTTGTCACTTTGAGCCCAGGTGCCATGATTTCAGATCTGAACCGTTTATGTTATGATAATTATATCCATGTTCTAGATCCGATCTTGCAAGTTATAGTCACCTACTACGTGTTATGATCCGGCAACCCCGGAGTGACAACAATCGGGACCACTCCCGATGATGAGCGTAGTTTGAGGAGTTCATGTATTCACTATGTGTTAATGCTTTGTTCCGGTTCTCTATTAAAAGGAGGCCTTAATATCCCTTAGTTTCTAGTATGGACCCCGCTGCCATGGGAGGTTAGGACAAAAGATGTCATGCAAGTTCTTTCCATAAGCATGTATGACTATTTATGGAATACATGCCTGCATTATATTGATGAACTGGAGCTAGTGTCGTATCACGCAAGGTTATAACTATCTCATGATGAATATCATCCAAGAAGTCACCGATCCAATGCCTATGAATTTATCTTATATTGTTCTTGCTAAGTTACTACTACTATCATCACTGTTACACTTGCTACAAAATACTATTATCACTGTTACTATTACTGTTGCTACTGCTACTACTATCAAAACTATCAAACTAATTTGCTATTGATCACTTTGCTGCAGATAATTAATCTCCAGGTGTGGTTGAATTGACAACTCAGCTGCTAATACCTTCAAATATTCTTTGGCTCCCCTTGTGTCGAATCTATAAATTTGGGTTGAATACTCTACCCTCGAAAACTGTTGCGATGCCCTATCTGATGTAATCTTGTTTTGCAGTGTGTTTGTTGGGATCTGATGAATTGTTGGTTGATGATCAGATTATTCATTGCTAGTAATTAAGTCTTTTCTGAACTTTATTATGAATGATTGTTATAGCTTTGTATTTCTCTTTGTTTTGTCTGTTTGGTTTGACCAACTAGATTGATTTATCTTCAGTGGGAGAGGTGCTTTGTAATGAGTTCAATCTTGCGGTGCTCTATATCATAGTGACATAGTAGGGGACAAGACATGTATTTGTATTGTTGCCATTAAGGGTAAAACCACGGGGTTTATTCATATTTCTTGGGTTTACTTTGTCTACATCATATCATCTTGCTTAATTAAGGTGTTACTCCATTTGTCATGAACTTAATACCATAGATTCATGCTGGATAGCGGTCGATTTGTGGAGTAATAGTAGTAGATGCAGGTAGGAGTCGGTCTACTTGTCTCGGATGTGATGCCTAAATACACGATCATTACCGTGAATGACATCATAACTATGCGATTTTCTATCAATTGCTCAACAGTAATTTGTTCACCCACTGTATGTTATGTTTTTGGGAGAGAAGCCTCTAGTGAAAACTATGGCCCCCGGTCTACTTTTAATCATATTATAAAAATAAAAAATATTTTGCTGCAATGTATTTACTATTATTTTACTTTGCAATTTATCAGGCTACCTATACCAGATTTGATCCTTCCAAGTAACGAGTTCAAGGGGATTGACAACCCTCTTGGCCGTGTTGGGTGCAAGTATTTGCTTTTGTGTGTGCAGGCGCTGAAGACGGGAATTTGTGTGGTTCTCCTATTGGTTTTGATAAACCTTGGCTATCATTGAGGGAAATACTTATCTCTACTGTACTGCATCTCCCCTCCTCTTCAGGGAATATCCCAACGCAGCTCACAAGTAGCACATGAGAACTAGCAAGTGATGGCCAATATGAGATTCGTGGAGAAACTTGATATGGTCATGGTGAATTGAGATATTGGTGATCATGTCTTGAAGCAATGGAGCATACTAAAGATCAATAGGGCCTTCAAGACACCAAGATTAATCATGGAGCAAAGATAAATGTTGACTAAGATGAAGATCCAAGATCAAACTCAAAGATGGTCATCACCCAAGCGTAAATGATGTACCACACACTACTTCAGGATGTTGCTAACGCGACACTACGATCAGAGACCCTTCGACGAAACTATGTGCGATGCAATAATCGCAAACGATGGTCTAAAAAACCGTCAAAAAAGGTGCAAAATATTTGCGACGATGGATGCATCAAACACGGTTCAGATTTTGGTTGCGTGTGCAATGCAGGGCATACAGTTCAGTTCAATTAACTGTTTGTATGAGGAGGAACAAAAGAAACGGGCTGCCAGATGAAGGCGTGTGTGATGTACAACATACGGTTCACTCAGATGAACTATTTGTGATGAGGCGGAACAACAGAAACGGGCAGCCAGATGAAGGTGTGTGCGATATACGGCATACAGTTCACTCGGATGAACTGTTGGTGATTAGGCAACACAAAAGAAACGATCAGCCAGATCAAGGTATGTGCGATATACGGCATGCGGTTCACTCGGCCTTGTCGTCAGTGTGTGACTTCTATGGCAACCGTTCGCTCCCCACTAGCCTCTTCTTGTACCGTGGCAACCGTCCACGCGATTTGGAACTGCTGTCGCACGCTCTTCCTCCCTCCATTTGCCTTCACCCTTCCTTCTGCCATTGTTCGATCATCTTCTCCATGGAGGGAACAGGCCGGAAACGACCCCGTTATTCTTGCCCCGATCGAAAAGATGACGTGGTGGAGGAACTCATTGATCGGTGCGACGTCATCACCTCGGCTAGCATGGCAGGTTCATTCAAGACCATTCTTGACTCAACTAATAACATCATTACAAGGAACCCAAGGGTCCAGGAGCTGTTTGATCTCCCCTATCTTCTTCGCCGTGACCCTGCTGACTGGCGCGGGGACGACGGAAGCCTCGCCTTGTGCAAATTGATGCTGCTTGATAATGATACGTGTGATGTTAAGATGCCATCGCTTGAGGGCAAGGATTGGTCAGGCGCAAATGAAGATTGGGTTGTTTATATTGGGTACAACTACGAGTGGGAACTTGTGAATGTGTACACTCGTCACCGGGTTCCACTTCCAAAAATCTCAGACTGCCCAGAGGTTCACCACATAGATGATCTACGTGAGTTCAAATACGATCATGGTGATTGTCGTCTACGGAAGATAGCAATTTGTCGAGTTCCCAACCGCTCTTGGGATTACATGAACTATGAAGTTGTTGCTATCTTTGACAAGTTTGTTGCCTTCCTTACTTCCACGCCTTCATATTGCTAAAAAATCAATTTCTGTACACGGTTGAGCACTGTGATGCAATTCAATACGAGGGTCTTATGTTTGCTGCCACCACTCGTGGAACTGTTTTTGCATGGAATCATCATGCTTTCGGCATGTTTGTCGTCCACCGTAACTATAATTGTTTCATCCACATGCATGCGGGTTAGCTAGTTTCCCTTTACTAATTAACCTTCTTGTGTTTCCAAGGTCCTGTGAACATTCCACCACCTATACTTGAAAAAATTTATAACCAAGGGGGAGATGACGATGTTGATGATCACGAGCATGAGGACGAGCAGGACCCATATACTCAGTAGCGCCTGGCAACTTATTCTAATGGATCACCTCTTCTTGTCTGTATACAGGGCACTGCTGATGTTACTAAGGAAGCAAGTGTTGTCTCGCATGGTCGCACTCTTCGGACCTATTCCAACATCCGTTGCAGGGTATTCGAGATGGATACTAGTGTACTAGCGCCAACACCTTCTCCCTGGTTCAGTATTGAAAGTCTTGGAGGAAACTCGCTCTTCCTTGGTCAAAACTATCCAATGATGGTGAAAGGCAATCCAGCTGCTGTTGACACAACGTTACCACCATTTATGAGAAGCAACTGTATCTATACCTTGGTCATTGCTATGCTTCCCAACCATCACAATATGGGTCCAGACATAACCCACTTCAGCCTGGATGATCAGTCCTGTGTTGGTCTCGAGATTGACAGTAGTTGGCCCTTCCCAGAGAATCACTTCTAGTTCAAAGCAAGCGTTTCCAATGCCGAAGAGTGGTTGAGCTGAAGTTCATTTCATTGCTTTGTTATTTGTTGTGTGATAAAAACTTTACTTTACTAGAATGTTTTGTTGGAAATGATCTATAATCCAACATGTATCGTCATTGTCGTTGTGGGTTGATGACTTGTTGTATGTAATCAATGGTACATTTGCATATGCGTCCATCAACTCGCGCCTGCTAGTGGTGTCCATATGAATAGTGCTAGTGATTTTAGTTGCAAAAATGAGATAGTGCTAGTGATTTTTAGCTACATATTTTGGCAAATCGCAGTGTTACAAGGTTGACAAATGGCAATGTTACTAGATAAAGAAATGTCAATCTTTCTAGTTTGACAAATGGCGACATGCCCGAGATGACAGATATGCAAATCTTACCCAATTGTTTGTACGTGACTGCACATGGGTCATGCAAAACAATTGTTTGCGTTGAAGGGATGCACAAATCCTGCACTGAGCGAGGGAAGACCATAGCTCTCACTTTGCATACGGGTGTTCTATCTAAAACGCTTGCGATCAAGAGTTGCAGAAATCCTGGTCGGCACATTTTCCCTTGGCTTCCTCAGGAAGTTGTCGGTTTGCATACGGGTGTTCTAACTAAAACGTTTGCGATGAGTGTTTTATATTTAAATACCATTGACGTTTTTTCAAAAGGAAATCATTTGATTATTCTGTACATTAAGATAGAAAAACGCAAGTTCGTTCAAACCATATCTTTCATTCAGTCACACTGTGAATTTATATTCATATGATCGAGAATTCGAGATACAGTATTAAACCCCAGAAAAACTATTTCTAGTGGTGGTGGAGGCGGCGTGCCGCGCCGTCGTTGTTGTTGTCGTCCTCCGGGATGCCGTTGTTGAAGTCTTCAAGCCAGCACAAAATGTCTTTCACTTGAAAATCAAACATCATATTGTCGCGCGATCGACGGGTGGGGCGCGGGAGGACGGGAACTAGCACCGCTGAGAGGTAGCGGTCGACGGCAGCGTCCCATGCCGTTGAGGGGGGCGCACGCACGCGCACGGGCACGAGCGCGGCGGGTGGCCAAACTCAAGGGGACCGGCGCTGCGGTGGATGGAGGGGTGCGCACGGGCAGGGGCACGGGCGCGGCGGGTGTCCAAACGCACGGGGCCTGCGCCATGGTGGGTGGACGGGCGCCCACGGGCACGGGCATGGGCGCTGACATGTACACGAGCTCACGCGGGTCCGCGGAGACCTCGCTGACGCATGCGGCTTCCAGCTCTGCGATAGTGCTCGGCGCCCAGCCCGTCAATGCTATGGGGATGGTCGCTGGCGCGGGAGCGAGGATGGGAGCTGGGACGGGAGCGGGGGCAGCAACCGCTGCCGCCAGCTCCTTGATACGTCTCCAACGTATCTATAATTTTTGATCGTTCCATGATATTATATTATCTATTTTGGATGTTTAATAGGCTTTATTATACACTTTTATATTATTTTTGGGACTAACCTACTAACTGGAGGCCCAGTGCAAATTGTTGTTTTTTGCCTATTTCAGTGTTTCACGGAAAAGGAATATCAAACGGAGTCCAAACGGAATGAAACCTTCGGGAGAATCGTTTTTGGAACAAACACAATCCAGGAGACTTGGAGTGGACGTCAAGGAAGCAACGAGGCGGCCACGACGGAGGGAGGCGCACCCAGGGGGATAGGCGCACCCCCCACCCTCATGGGCCCCTCGTGGCTCCCCCAACCGACTTCTTTCGCCTATATATACTCATATACTCCGAAAACATCCGAGAGCACCATGAAACCCTATTTCCACCACCGCAACCTTCTGTACCCGTGAGATCCCATCTTGGGGCCTTTTCTGGCGCTCCGCCGAAGGGGGAATCGATCACGGCGGGCTTCTACATCAACACCTTAGCCTCTACGATGATGTTTGAGTAGTTTACCTCACACCTTCGGGTCCATAGTTATTATCTAGATGGCTTCTTCTCTCTCTTTGCATCTCAATACAAAGTTCTCCTCGATCTTCTTGGAGATCTATTCGATGTAATTCTTTTTGCGGTGTGTTTGTCGAGATCCGATGAATTCTGGGTTTATGATCAAGATTATCTATGAACAATATTTGAATCTCCTCTGAATTCTTTTATGTATGATTTGTTATCTTTGCAAGTCTCTTTGAATTCTCAGTTTGGTTTGGCCTACTAGATTGATCTTTCTTGCAATGGGATAAGTGCTTAGCTTTGGGTTCAATCTTGCGGTGTCCTTTCCCAGTGACATCAGGGGAAGCAAGGCACGTATTGTATTGTTGCCATAGAGGATAAAAAGATGAGGTTTATATCATATTGCTTGAGTTTATCCCTCTACATCATGTCATCTTGCCTAATGCGTTACTTTGTTCTTATGAACTTAATACTCTAGATGCATGCTGGATAGCGGTCGATGTGTGGAGTAATAGTAGTAGATGCAGAATCATTTTGGTCTACCTGTCGAGGACATGATGCCTATATACATGATCATGCCTAGATATTCTCGTAACTATGCACTTTTCTATATATTGCTCGACAGTAATTTTTTCACCCACCATAATATTTACGCTATCTTGAGAGAAGCCACTAGTTAAACCTATGGCCCCCGGGTCTATCTTCCATTGTATTAATCTCCCATCAACTCGCCAATTTCTGTCGCCGTTTATTTTGCAATATTTATTTTCCAATCTATATAAAAAAATACCAAAAATATTTATCTTATTATCTCTATCAGATCTCACTTTTGCAAGTGGCCGTGAAGGGATTGACAATCCCTTTATCGCATTGGTTGCAAGGTTCTTATTTGTTTGTGCAGGTACGAGGGATTTGCGTGTAGCCTCCTACTAGATTGATACCTTGGTTCTCAAAACTGAGGGAAATACTTATGCTACTTTGCTGCATCACCCTTTCCTCTTCAAGGGAAAACCAACGCATGATCAAGAGGTAGCAAGAAGGATTTCTGGTGCCGTTGCCGGGGACTCTACGCACAAGTCAAGACATACCAAGTACCCATCACAAACTATTATCCCTCGCATTACATTATTTGCCATTTGCCTCTCGTTTTCCTCTCCCCCACTTCACCTTTGCCGTTTTATTCGCCCTCTTTTTCGTTCGCTTCTGTTTCTCTTACTTCTTGTGTCGATGTTCTTCGTCATGGCTAGTCCTTCTATCGTTATTAGTACTCCCGATCATGAAGTTCTTAATTTGAAACAAAGGGAGGGAGAAAATCTAAAAGATGCTTGGCATAGAATTTGCAATGCACAGAATAGATCTACTAGGAAGCAATCTATTTTCGTTCTTATTCACATTTTTTATGTAGGCATCACTCCTTGGAACAGATATATTCTTGATACCATTCCCTGAGGGAAT
Organism: Triticum aestivum; assembly: GCF_018294505.1. Taxonomy (NCBI): domain Eukaryota; kingdom Viridiplantae; phylum Streptophyta; class Magnoliopsida; order Poales; family Poaceae; genus Triticum; species Triticum aestivum. The sequence continues at coordinate 376,767,447 of NC_057804.1, read as the reverse complement.
TTCTTGGGTAGCCATACTTTTGAATCTTATAATGCTATGATAGATTTGTTTGGCCCACCACCTCTTTTGGTTAATGGAACTATTTTAACTTTGGAACATGTGATGCAAAGGCTTGAAATTATTGAAAATAAAGTTGCCACTGTAGAGTTGATTGAAAATTTGGATAAAAAGATCCACAACCAAATTACCCAATATGGATCTAAGGTAGGAGTCACTCTGAATTTTTTTAAAGAAAAGGAACCTATAGTTAACGATAAAATAGATCAAGATTCCACAAGAATTGATAAACTTGAGGATATTATTACCAACTTAGGGTCTGCCTTTTCATCCGTGAAAAATACTCCGAATCCTCCTATTACCCAAGGGTGAATCTTCTAGTAAGGAAAATGCGGATCTCAAATCAATAAGTGTTCACCCCAACTTTTTCGCTATCATTTGGGAACCTTTTGCTACAAATGAATTTCTTGATTTCTTGCCTAGGAGTTTGATTATTAATAAAAACAAGGAAAATCCTGAGGGTTATAAGTGTTCTATTGAAGAATTGCAAACCAAAGATGATGATACTTAAATCTATTCTTGTTTTTATGCCTAGCTAGGGGCGTTAAACGATAGCGCTTGTTGGGAGGCAACCCAATTTATTTTTATTCCTTGCTTTTTGTTCCTGTTTAGTAATAAATAATTCATCTAGCCTCTGGTTAGATGTGGTTTTGTATTTTAATTAGTGTTTGTGCCAAGTAAAACCTTTAGGATAACCTACGGTGATAGTTAATTTGATCTTGTTGAAAAACAGAAACTTTTGCGCGCACGAGATTAGTTTTCATAAATCACAGAAACGTGATTTTCAGTTGATTCTTTTTGAAGAAGATTAATAAACAAATTATATAGGACTTACTAATTTATCATAAGTTTTTAAGTTCCAGAAGTTTGTTTTTGATACAGATTGCTACAGACTGTTCTGTTTTTGACAGATTCTATTTTTCGTGTGTTGTTTGCTTATTTTGATGAATCTATGGCTAGTATCGGGGGGTATGAACCATAGAGAAGTTGGAATATAGTAGGTTTAACACCAATATAACTAAATAATGAGTTCATTACAATACCTTAAAGTGGTGGTTTGTTTTATTTCGCTAACGGAGCTTATGAGATTTTCTGTTGAGTTTTGTGTTGTGAAGTTTTCAAGTTTTGGGTAAAGATTTGATGGATTATGGAATAAGGAGTGGCAAGAGCCTAAGCTTGGGGGTTCCCAAGGCACCCCAAGGTAAAATTCAAGGACAACCAAAAGCCTAAGCTTGGGGATGCCCCGGAAGGCATCCCCTCTTTCGTCTTCATCCATCGATAACTTTACTTGATGTTATATTTTTATTCACCACATGATATGTGTTTTGCTTGGAGCGTCTTGTATGATTTGAGTCTTTGCTTTTTAGTTTACGACAATCATCCTTGCTGTACACACGTTTTGGGAGAGACACACATGAATCGGAATTTATTAGAATACTCTATATGCTTCACTTATATCTTTTGAGCTAGATAATTTTGCTCTAGTGCTTCGCTTATATCTTTTTAGAGCACGTTGGTGGTTTTATTTTATAGAAATTATTGATCTATCATACTTAACTTATATTATTTTGAGAGTCTTTTAGAACAGCATGCTAATTTGCTTTGGTTAAAATTTTAGTCCTAAAGTGATGAGCATCCAAGATAGGTATAATAAAAACTATCATATAAAGTGCATTGAATACTATGAGAAGTTTGATACTTGATGATTGTTTCGAGATATGAAGGTGGTAATATTAGAGACATGCTAGTTAAGTAGTTATGAATTTGAGAAATACTTGCGTTGAAGTTTGTGATTCCTGTAGCATGCACGTATGGTGAACCGTTATGTGATGAAGTCGGAGCATGATTTATTTCTTGATTGTCTTCCTTATGTGTGGAGGTCGGGATCGCGCGATGGTTAACTCCTACCAACCCTTCCCCTAGGAGCATGCGTGTAGTACTTTGTTTTGATGTCTTGTAGATTTTTGCTATAAGTATGTGAGTTCTTTATGACTAATGTTGAGTCCATGGATTATACGCACTCTCACCCTTCCACCATTGCTAGCCTCTCTAATACCGCGCAACTTTCGCCGGTATCATACATCCACCATATACCTCCCTCAAAACAGCCACCATACCTACCTATTATGGCCTTTCCATAGCCATTCTGTGATATATTGCCATGCAACTTTCCACCGTTTAGTTTATTATGACACGCTTCATCTTTGTCATATTGCTTTGCATGATCATGTAGTTGACATCGTATTTGTGGCAAAGCCACCATTCATAATTCTTTCATACATGTAACTCTTGATTCATAGCATATCCCGGTACACCGCCGGAGGCATACACATAGAGTCGTATTTTGTTTTAAGCATCGAGTTGTAATTCCTAAGTTGTAAGTAAATAGAAGTGTGATGATCATCATTATTAGAGCATTGTCCCAAGTGAGGAAAGGATGATGGAGACTATGATTCCCCCACAAGTTGGGATGAGGCTCCGGACAAAAAATAAAAAAAGGAGGAAAAAAGAGGCCATAAAAAATGAGAAAGGCCCAAATAAAAAAATGAGAGAAAAAGAGAGAAGGGACAATGTTACTATCCTTTTACCACACTTGTGCTTCAAAGTAGCAGCATGATCTTCATGATAGAGAGTCTCTTATTTTGTCACTTTCATATACTAGTGGAATTTTTCATTATAGAACTTGGCTTGTATATTCCAATGATGGGTTCCTCAAATTGCCCTAGGTCTTCATGAGCAAGCAAGTTGGATGCACTCCCACTTAGTTTCTTTTGTTGAGCTTTCGTACACTTATAGCTCTAGTGCATCTGTTGCATGGCAATCCCTACTCACTCACATTGATATCTATTGATGGGCATCTCCATAGCCCGTTAATACGCCTAGTTGATGTGAGACTATCTTCTCCTTTTTGTCTTCTCCACAACCACCGTTCTATTCCACATATAGTGCTATGTCCATGGCTCACGCTCATGTATTGCGTGAAAGTTGAAAAAGTTTGAGAATACTAAAGTATGAAACAATTGCTTGGCTGAAACTGGGGTTGTGCATGATTTAAATATTTTGTGTGATGAAGATAGAGCATAGCCAGACTATATGATTTTGTAGGGATAACTTTCTTTGACCATGTTATTTTAAGAAGACATGATTGCTTTGTTAGTATGCTTGAAGTATTATTATTTTTATCTCAATATTAAACTTTTATCTTGAATCTTTCGGATCTGGATATTCATGCCACAATAAAGAAAATTACATTGAGAAATATGCTAGGTAGCATTCCACATCAAAAATTCTGTGTTTATCATTTACCTACTCGAGGACGAGCGGGAATTAAGCTTGGGGATGCCTTATATGTCTCCAACGTATCTATAATTTTTGATTGTTCCATGCTATTATATTATCTGTTTTGGATGTTTAATTGGCTTTATTATACACTTTTATATTATTTTTGGGACTAACCTACTAACCGGAGGCCCAGTGCAAATTGTTTTTTTGCCTATTTCAGTGTTTCGCGGAAAAGGAATATCAAACGGAGTCCAAACGGAATGAAACCTTCGGGGGAATCGTTTTTGGAACAAACATAATCCATGAGACTTGGAGTGGACGTCAAGGAAGCAACGAGGCGGCCACGAGGTAGGGAGGCGCGCCCAGGGGGTAGGCGTGCCCCCACCCTCGTGGGCCCCTCGTGGCTCCCCCAACCGACTTCTTTCGCCTATATATACTCACATACCCCGAAAACATCCGAGAGCACCATGAAACCCTATTTCCACCGCCGCAACCTTCTGTACCCGTGAGATCCCATCTTGGGGCCTTTTCCGGCGCTCCGCCGGAGGAGAAATCGATCACAGCGGGCTTCTACATCAACACCATAGCCTCTCCGATGATGTGTGAGTAGTTTACCTCAGACCTTCGGGTCCATAGTTATTAGCTAGATGGATTCTTCTCTCTCTTTGGATCTCAATACAAAGTTCTCCTTGATCTTCTTGGATATCTATTCGATGTAATTCTTTTTGTGGTGTGTTTGTCGAGATCCTATGAATTGTGGGTTTATGATCAAGATTATCTATGAACAATATTTGAATCTCCTTTGAATTCTTGTATGTATGATTTGTTATCTTGGCAAGTCTCTTCGAATTACAATTTGGTTTGGCCTACTAGATTGATTTTTCTTGCAATGGGAGAAGTGCTTAGCTTTGGGTTCAATCTTGCGGTGTCCTTTCCCAGTGACAACAGGGGCAGCAAGGCACGTATTTGTATTGTTGCCATCGAGGATAAAAAATGGGGTTTATATCATATTGCTTGAGTTTATCCCTCTACATCATGTCATCTTGCCTAATGCGTTACTCTGTTCTTATGAACTTAATACTCTAGATGCATGTTGGATAGCAGTCGATGTGTGGAGTAATAGTAGGAGATGCAGAATTGTTTTGGTCTACTTGTCGTGGACGTGATGCCTATATACATGATCATGTCTAGATACTCTCATAACTATGCACTTTACTATCAATTTCTCAACAGTAATTTGTTCACCCACCGTAATATTTATGCTATCTTGAGAGAAGCCACTAGTGAAACCTATGGCCCCCGGGTCTATCTTCCATTATATTAATCTCCCATCAACTCGCCAATTTCTGTCGCCGTTTATTTTGCAATCTTTATTTTCCAATCTATATAACAAAAATACCAAAAATATTTATCTTATTATCTCTATCAAATCTCACTTTTGCAAGTGGCCGTGAAGGGATTGATAACCCCTTTATCGCGTTGGTTGCAATGTTCTTATTTGTTTGTGTAGTTACGATGGATTTGCGTGTAGCCTCCTACTGGATTGATACCTTGGTTCTCAAAACTGAGGGAAATACTTACGCTACTTTGATGCATCACCCTTTCCTCTTCAAGGGAAAACCAATGCATGCTCAAGAGGTAGCACTCGTTCTGGGCCATCTCCATGAGGCCCCATTCCTCCTTATTTTCTATCTCCTCCGGCTTGGAGTCGACTTCACCAAACTTGAAGACTAGTGGCAGATGATCATTCTGTTCCATGGCGTTGGTGGAGGTCTGCGGGAGGGAGGGGAATGGGAGGCAAATAGTAAGGCCACCCGTATTAAACAGCGGCTCGGGCGCCATTAATGGAGAGGAAGGTGGGCGTCCATGGAAGTCAAAGGGCTCGCTTCCTAGTGAGCCTGCACAGCGTACACTCGCACGCTTCCCGGTGAGCCTGCACATTCGAGGATAGCTTGCATGCCTCACAGTCAGCCTGCACACCGGACTACGCTCGCACGCCTCCCGTTCAGTCAAGGTCAAGCAGCTGTCCACACAGCACCTCCTACAGCCATTAAAACCAAGACACGCGGCGTCACATGAATGGTTAAGTAAACGCACACGGTTTGAATTATACAAACGTTTGAGATATTAAAGTGGCAGTTATTTTTTTCAAAATTCCTTTGTTGGCTGTCATTATTCGAGTGCGCCTTCTCTCAAAATGGACACGAAAAATACGACAACATGTCGGGTGCCATTCAATGATAGCATGCCAAGTTTCATGAATTTCGGATGAGTTTTGGATTTACTAGAATTTAAAAATAAAGTATCTCAACATTTTGTCGGATCAACGGTGCCTTGGTGTTTGAAATTCATTCCCATTTCTTGCATGGGACCTAGAATGCACCCAAGGACACATATTTGATTTTTCAACCAATTTATGTGCACTGGAGCATGTGCATGTAGTTCAAATTTGAATTATGCACATTAATGCTTTGAAAACTCAGTTAATGCATAAAAAAATCGTAACGAACCCTGAAAAATCACAAAAATTGGCACAACACTCCTGTTGTTCTATGTTGACACGAGAAATTTTTTGAAAGCAATAAGAGGCAATGAATATCGTTTCGTCCCCAAAGGTGGGACGTTCCCTACCAAAACCATCATGCTTGTTGTGAGAAGCTCTGGTTTGTGAGAAGCATATACCCAAACCTGCCCCAAATGGGACAAAAAAATTACCACGGCATGTTGATGCCGCTCCATGATAGCATGCCAAGTTTCATGAATTTTAGACGAGTTTTGGATTTACTAGAATTTGAAAACCAGGTATCTCAATGTTGTGTCGGCAATCAACGGTGCCCTGGTGATTGAAATCCATTACCATTTATTGCATGGGACCTAAGCATGTACCCAAGGAAACAGATTTGATTTTTCAACCAATTTATATGCACTGGAGCATGTGCATGTAGTTCAAATTTGAATTATGCACATAAATGCATTGAAAACTCAGTTAATGCATAAAAATGTCCAAACGAACCCCGAAAAATCCCAAAAATTGACACAACACTCCTGTTGTTCTATGTTGACACGAGAAAAAATCCGAAAGCATTAAGAGGCAATGGATATCGTTTCGTCCCCAAAGGTGGGACGTTGCCTACCGAAACCATCAGGCTTGTTGTGAGAAGCTCTGGTTTGTGAGAAGCATATCCCCAAACCTGCCCCAATTGGGGCAAAAATATTACCATGGCATGTTGATGCCGCTCCATGATAGCATGCCAAGTTTCATGAATTTCAGACGAGCTTTGTGTTTACTAGAATTTAAAAACCAAGTATCTCAATGTTTCTGGCCGAGTGACCATGGCAGGGTGTTTGACATTCATTCCCATTTCTTGCATGGGACCTAAGCATGCAACCAAGGACACAAATTTAATTTTTCAACCAATTTATATGCATTAGAGCATGTGCATGTTGTTCAAATTTGAAGTATGCACATAAATGCATTGAAAACTCAGTTTGCATAAAAATGTCCAAACGAACCCCAAAAAATTGACACAACACTCCCGTTGTTTTATGTTGACACGAGAAAAATTTGAAAGCATTAAGAGGCAATGGATATCGTTTCGTCCCCAAAGGTGGGACATTCCCTACCGAAACCATCAGGCTTGTTGTGAGAAGCTCTGGTTTGTGAGAAGCATATCCCCAAACTGGCCCCAATTGGGGCAAAAAATTTACCATGGCATGTTGATGCTGCTCCATGATAGCATGCGAAGTTTCATGAATTTTAGACGAGCTTTGGATTTACTAGAATTTAAAAACCAGGTATCTCAATGTTTGCGGCCGAGTACCGTGGCAGGGTGTTTGACATTCATTCCCATTTCTTGCATGGGACCTAAGCATGCAACCAAGGGCACATATTTGATTTTTCAACCAATTTATATGCATTAGATCATGTGCATGTAATTCAAATTTGAATTATGCACATAAATGCATTGAAAACTCAGCTAATGCATAAAAATGTCCAAACGAACCCCGAAAACCCCCAAAAATTGACACAACACTCTTGTTGTTCTATGTTGACATGAGAAATTTTTTGAAAGCAATAAGAGGCAATGGATAGCGTTTCGTCCCCAAAGGTGGGACGTTCCCTACCGAAACCATCAGGCTTGTTGTGAGAAGCTCTAGTTTGTGAGAAGCATATCCCCAAACCTGCCCCAAATGGGACAATAAATTTACCACGGCATGTTGATGCCGCTCCATGATAGCATGCCAAGTTTCATGAATTTTAGACGAGCTTTGGATTTACTAGAATTTAAAAACCAGGTATCTCAATGTTTGCGGCCGAGTAACCATGGCAGGGTGTTTGACATTCATTCCCATTTCTTGCATGGAACCTAAGCATGCAACCAAGGACACATATTTGAATTTTCAACCAATTTATATGCATTAGAGCATGCGCATGTAGTTCAAATATTATGCACATAAATGCATTGAAAACTCAGTTAATGCAGAAAAATGTCCACACGAACCCGAAAAATCCCGAAAATTGACAAAACACTCCTGTTGTTCTATGTTGACACGAGAATTTTTTTGAAAGCAACAAGAGGCAATGGATATCGTTTCGTCCCCAAAGGTGGGACGTTCCCTAGCGAAACCATCAGGCTTGTTGTGAGACGCTCTGGTTTGTGAGAAGCATATCCCCAAACCTGCCCCAAATGGGACAAAAAAATTACCACGACATGTTAATGCCGCTCCATGATAGCATGCCAAGTTTTATGAATTTCAGACAAGCTTTGGATTTACTAGAATTTAAAAACCAGGTATCTTAATGTTTGCCGCCGAGTAACCATGGCAGGGTGTTTGACATCCATCCCATTTCTTGCATGGGACCTAAGCATGCAACCAAGGACACAGATTTGAATTTTCAACCAATTTATATGCACTAGAGCATGTGCATGCAGTTCAAATTTGAATTATGCACATGAATGCATTGAAAACTCGGTTAATTCCAATTCTTTTACGACACACATATAGTTGCATGTTCACTACAGATAAAAGGTATAGCAATTCAAACACCATCCATTGCTGCTGTGACCCCATTATGTAATTCAAATCAAGATGAAAAATCAAGTAGATCGCACACAGTTTATTATCACCAACCGTGTGAAATGCAACACAAAATATCCTGGAGCACCATCGGTGTATAGTATGCCTATGGCTTAGGGGAGAAGGTGCGTCGACTATAGTACACAATTGGCGTCTCAAGCACACTAGCTCGCTCCCCAAATATCATATCATTTCACCGTTCAATCGTCGCCGGAGAAAGATGGGCATGTGGGCCCGTGTCGTGAGGGTAACTTTGATGGCCCACTCCAGCAAGAGCGCGGCCGCAGCCACCATGCGCGTGCTAACAAGGTGCATGAGCACGGTCGCAATCTGTGACCGGACGGCCATGGCTGCCCAAACGGCCGTTGTTGCTTCTCAGGTGGCGACATCAACATCTGGCTCGGGGATAACAACTGGCGAGAGCTGTACAACAGTTGTCCCTTTTGTAGCGGCGGCCTTAGCCCTGATGGAGGCCGCCCACGCCCAGCTCCTGGCGGTCACCACACAAATTGAATGAAGCTTCACCGACAACGGTCGGCAACCCACGGCCGAAGAGCTGGCAATCGCCGAGAGCATTCGAGCAGCCGTCCGTTCCTCCGCCGCATACCTTGCGACGACGGAGCCCATCCAAGCCCAGATCACGTCCACCCACGCCCAACTCATGGCGGACACTGATGGCGAGATGTTTGCCCAGTATGGTGCGATGGATGCCATGGAGCCCCTTCCCCAGGATACCGTCGGGCGCGAGCTGGACATGGAGGCGGCGGCGGAGATCGACGAGCACTAGTCGTAGTAGTACTCTTTGTTTTGTTTAATTAAGAGCGTCGGTCTTTAATTTGTTAGAGTAATGTTTAGGTCAGCTAGCTCTGTTTAATTGCTGAACTTGCTCGATTAAGAAGTGTGGGTGTGATGTAGTCTCCTTTGTGTACCCAAATTATGCAATGACATGGATGACCACTGTTACCATGGAAATTCGAACCAAAATTTTTGATGTTCAAACTCGTCACACACAGGTTAAGCTATCTGAATTGTTTGTGATGTTCACATACCGTACACAGTTCTGAATAAGGGACCGTGTGTGATGACACTTTGCGCGCCAGTTTTTTCGTTGAAGCGATTCCAAATTTTTGGCTTCCGCGGAAATATCTACCTCCCCGCCCCTTCCCCCTTACCAAAAGCCACATTTCCCCTGTTTCCGCCTTCCTTTCCAAGTTCTAACCTTCACTCCTTGCTTGCAGCGCCGCCTCCTCGCCGGCGACCCTCCTTCACGCTGCTCGGCCTCGCCTGTCCAGGCAGGTAATCCACACCCGACCCACATCCTCCTCCTCTTTCCACATCCCACATGCCCCGGCCGCCGGCGTGAGCATGACACCTTCCACCCAAATCACCAACCCCTCTCCCAAATAAACACCGCCCTAAGCCATGGTGCACACAGTATAGCCAGGATCTCAAGGAGCATTTGGCAGTGGAGAAGCAAATCGCAGCCGCACGCGCGGATGAGGTCGCGATGGCTGCCATTCCTGCCAACCTCTAGATCTTGGAGGAGCACCTCGCCGTCGAGGCCACCGTCGACGCCTCTCACACCGACGCTGCGATGCGATTGGCTGCTTTAAATGATAGTTCATGGCGTTTTCTCGAGGCCACCGTCGGTGCCTTTGACGATGACTACGAGGTGTTTTCGCAGCGTGAACGTGCTTACCTCATCTCAAGAGCCAGCAGGTTGGTGCCCAGAGCAGCTCAGGCAACTCACCAATACGACGAGGGCACCCACGAAGAAGAGGCCTTGCCCTCTTCCATGTCCAAGGAGCCAATCATCATTGATATCTCCGACAGTGAGGAGTAGGTTGTCTTATTAGCTCACTATAAGGACCCATGTTCAGTTTACTAGCTACTGCCTTTCCTTAACAAATCTAGTGAATTGTGCTATCTACTTTTACCATGCAATCTTCTGCCCTAGAGTATATGTTCTATATGTCGTGCAATGTGGTGATCAGTTAACTGTTTGGTTCAATTCTGCAAACGTGATGTCCAATTCTTCAGGCAATTTTCCAAGTTGTCAAGCATGCTTGGTTTGGTTAACTGTCCGATCTTCTATTAGGAGTATGTTATATTGTGCAATGTGGTGCTCAGTTAACGTTTGGTTCATTTGTTGTGGTGTTTAGTTAACTGTTTGGTTCAATTCTGCAATGCGATGTTCAATTGTTGTGGGTGCATTCTGTTATTGTATACCATGTGAGAAATAAATCGAATTTGGCTGTACTAAATACATGAGAAACAAATACAATTGCTATATTTCCAATTTGTTAAGAATGCTTGGTTTGGTTAACTGTCTGATCTTCCATTAGGAGTATGTTATATTGTGCAATGAGGTGCTCAGTTAACATTTGGTTCATTTGTTGTGGTGTTTAGTTAATTGTTTGGTTCAATTCCGCAATGCGATGTTCAATTGTTGTGGCTGCATTCTGTTATTGTATACCATGTGAGAAATAAATCGAATTTGCATGTACTAAATACATGAGAAACAAATACAATTGCTATATTTCCAAGTTGTTAAGCATGCTTGGTTTGGTTAACTCTCTGATCTTCCATTAGGAGTATGTTATATTGTGCAATGAGGTGCTCAGTTAACATTTGGTTCATTTGTTGTGGTGTTTAGTTAATTGTTTGGTTCAATTCCGCAATGTGATGTTCAATTGTTGTGGCTGCATTCTATTATTGTATACCATGTGAGAAATAAATCGAATTTGCTTGTACTAAATACATGAGAAACAAATACAATTGCTATATTTCCAAGTTGTTAAGCATGCTTGGTTTGGTTAACTGTCTGATCTTATATTAGAAGTATGTTATATTGTGCAATGCGGTGCTCAGTTAACATTTGGTTCATTAGTTGTAGTGTTTACTTAACTGCATGGTTCAATTCTGCAATGCGATGTTCAATTGTTCTGGTTGCATCCTGTTATTATATACCATGTGAGAAATAAATCAAATTTGGTTGTACTAAGTACATGAGAAACAAATACAAATGCTATATTTCCAAGTTGTTAAGCATGCTTGGTTTGGTTAACTGTCTCATCTTCTATTAGGAGTATGTTATATTGTGCAATGTGGTGCTCAGTTAACATTTGGTTCATTTGTTGTGGTGTTTAGTTAACTGCACATGCATGGTCCGTTGTCTAATAACACATTATTGTGCAATTGTAGGAACCATTCTAATATTTAGGTTTTTAACAATTTGGTCTTGCACATGTAGGTCCTGCTGTCAGAGGTTTTGACCCACTGTTCGACCCTTTTTGCATATGGGGAAATGAGTTGTCCATGAATATCAATCAAGTCAAGAAACTCAGAAAGATTGTGAGGATAATGAAATTAGCGACAAAAAACAACAAGATCTTTGTCTGCACAATGAAGAAGACATCAGTTCACTACAAGATGGTACTAACTATTATACCTTGCCTTTTTTTATTCCTTTACCCCATTTCCAATATAGAGAAGATATTTATGCACATCCTTGTTTTCAGGCCTTTCCAAAGCAGTTCACTAATGATTACCTCTCAAGCCACCTCTATGGTCAGGAGGCGAGGAAGGTTTTCATACAACATCGACGGTTCAATATTGAAGTGTTTCTGAAGAGGACGAATGATACATCTCCAACGTATCTATAATTTATGAAGTATTCATGCTGTTATTTTTTCATTCTTGGGTGTTTTACAATAATTTTGTGGCAACTTTATATCATTTTTTGGGACTAACCTATCGACCCAGTGCCCAGTGCCAGTTGCGGTTTTTTGCTTGTTTTTTACATCGCAGGAAATCAATATCAAACGGAGTACAAATGCAACGAAACTTTACGGAGATATTTTTTGGACCAGAAGGAACCCACTGGGCCTGAGCTGCACCTAGGGGGTGCCCTGAGGGGGCACAACCCACCAGGGCACGCCAGGGCCTCCTGGCGCGCCCATGTGGGTTGTGCCCACCTCGATGGCCTCCCGCACCCCTTCTTTGCACTATAAATTCCCAAATATTCCGAAACCCTTCGGGTAGCCCTAGACGAGAAGTTCCGCCGCTGCAAGGCTTTGTAGCCACCAAGATCCAATCTAGAACCCGTTCTGGCATCCTGCCGGAGGGGGGGAATCATATTCGGTGGCCATCTTCATCATCCCGGCGGCCACCACGATGAGAAGGGACTAGTTCTCCCTCGGGGTTGAGGGTTTGTACCAGTAGCTATGTGTTTGATCTCTCTCTCTCTCGTGATCTATATCATGGGCTTTGTTAATATAGTCGGATCATATGATGTTTTTCCCCTCTATACTCTTGTTATGATGAATTGAATCTTTACCCTTCAAAGTTTTGTCTTGTCAGATTGAATATTTAGATATGAGAACACATGATATATGTCTTGCAATATGAATACTTGAGGTGACAATTGATACGTCTCCAACGTATCTATAATTTATGAAGCATTCATGCTATTTTATTATCTGTTTTGAATGATTACGGGCTTTATTATACACTTTTATATTACTTTTGGGACTAACCTATTAACCGGAGGCCCAGCCCATATTGTTGTTTTATTGCATGTTTCAGTATTTCAAAGAAAAGGAATATCAAACGGAGTCCAAACGGAATGAAACCTTCGGCAGCGTGATTATTGGGAAGATTATGACCCAGGAGACTTGGAGTTGAAGTAAAGGGAGCATCGAGGAAGCCACGAGACAGGGGGGCGCCCACCCCCTGGGCGCGCCCTACCCTCTCGTGGGCCCCTTGAGGCTCCCCCGACCGACTTCTTTCGCCTATATAAGCCTACGTACCCTAAAAACATCAACGGAGAAGATAGATCGGGAGTTCCGCCGCCGCAAGCCTCTGTAGCCACCAAAAACCTCTCAGGAGCCTGTTCGGGCACCCTGCCGGAGGGGGAATCCATCACCGGTGGCCATCTTCATCATCCCGGTGCTATCCATGACGAGGAGGGAGTAGTTCACCCTCGGGGATGAGGGTATGTACCAGTAGTTATGTGTTTGATCTCTCTCTCTCTCTCTCGTGTTCCCTCTATGGCACGATCTTGATGTATCGCGAGCTTTGCTATTATAGTTGGATCTTATGATGTTTCTCCCCCTCTACTCTCTTGTGATGAATTGAGTTTTCCTCTTGAAGTTATCTTATCGGATTGAGTCTTTATTTGAGAACACTTGATGTATGTTTTGGTGACCAACTTGCGGGTTCCGTCCATGAACCTATGTATAGGGGTTGGCACATGTTTTCTTGACTCTCCGGTAGAAATTTGGGGCACTCTTTGAAGTACTTTGTGTTGGTTGGATGAATCTGAGATTGTGTGATGCATATCGTATAATCATGCCCACGGATACTGGAGGTGACAATGGAGTATCTAGGTGACATTAGGGTTTTGGTTGATTTGTGTCTTAAGGTGTTATTCTAGTACGAACTCTTGAATAGATTGATCCGAAAGAATAACTTTGAGGTGGTTTCATACCCTACCATAATCTCTTCGTTTGTTCTCCGCTATTAGTGGCTTTGGAGTGACTCTTTGTTGCATGTTGAGGGATTGTTATATAATCTATCTATGTTATTATTGTTGAGAGAACTTGCAGTAGTGAAAGTATGAACCCTATGCCTTGTTTCCAATCATTGCAATACCGTTCACGCTCACTTTTATCATTAGTTACCTTGCTGTTTTTATATTTTCAGATTACAAAAACCTATATCTACTATCCATATTGCACTTGTATCACCATCTCTTCGCCGAACTAGTGCACCTATACAATTTACCATTGTATTGGGTGTGTTGGGGACACAAGTGACTCTTTGTTATTTGGTTGCAGGGTTGTTTGAGAGAGACCATCTTCATGCTACGCCTCCCACAGATTGATAAACCTTAGGTCATCCACTTGAGGGAAATTTGCTACTGTCCTACAAACCTGTGCACTTACAGGCCCAACAACGTCTACAAGAAGAAGGTTGTGTATTAGACATCAACAATGAGGTATCTTATTGATTCACTTGATATGTGTTATGGCATTCAACTCGCGGATTCCCGCGGTGATATTGGGGTAATCTATGCATAGGGGTTGATGCACGTTTTTCTCCGACGGAAACTTTGGGGTCTCTTTATAGTTCTTTGTGTGGATTGATTATTATGAATATGAATTTGTTTTGGTGTTATTCTAGTACGAACTCTAGGATAAATCGAACGTAAAAAATATCTTTGTGTTATTTTAATACAAACTCTTGAATAGATCAAACGAAAAGAATAGCTTTGAGATGGTTTCGTGCCCTACAAACAATTCCTATCTTTTGTTCACTGCTAATAGGAACTCGGGAGTGATTCTTTAGCACACTTTGAGGGATAATCATATGATCCAACTATGTTAGCATTGTTGAGAGGTTACACTAGCGAAAATACGGACCCTAGGCCTCATTTTTAAGCATTGCAAAACCGTTTTTGTGCCTGTTTACTATTTGCTACCTTACTGTTTTTATTTGTTCGGATTATAAAAATATATTTCTACCATCAATATTATACTTGTATCACCATCTCTTCGCCGAACTAGTGCACGTGTACAATTTGCCATTGTATTGGGTGTGTTGGGGACACAAGAGATTTCTTGTATTTGGTTGCAGGCTTGTTTGAGAGAGACCATCTTCATCCTACACCTCCCACGGATTGATAAACCTTAGGTCATCCACTTGAGGGAAAATTGCTACTGTCCTACAGAACTCTGTGCTTGGAGGCCCAACACGAGTCTACAAGAATAAAGTTGCATAGTAGACAACAACGAAGGACGGACGGTTAATCATCCATAGGCACTGGCCTAAAGTTGCAAAGACCTTCAACATGAATGAAGGATCAATATTCGCCTTCCGCTTCAGCAGTTTTCCAGATGATGAGCACTCACATCCCGTCAACGAAGCTCTTTTCTGGCGCCATTGCCGGGGAGGTGAGTGCTTGAAGGTATATCTTTAGATCTTGCAATTGAATCTTTTAGTTTCTTGTTTTATCACTAGTTCGGTTTAAAAAAAGGAAACTACAAAAAATGGAATTGAGGTTGCATCATATTATTCATCATCTTTATAATATCTTTCATGAAAATGGTGGATCGGAAAATTGTGCTCAATTGTTAGAAGAAGAAGTAAATAAAATGTTTGGCACAAAATATTTGAATGATGAGCATGATTGCAATGTTGTTGGTATGAATTCTTTGAATATCCATGATGCTAATGATATGCAAAGCCATAAGCTTGGGGATGCTATATTTGATGAAGATGATATTTTTACTCCACCAAGTTTTGATGGGAATACTTATTATGTTGAAAGCATGCCTCCTATTTATGATGATTATATTGATGAAAGTGGATTTGGAGAGGTCATGACTTTATTTAGTGATGATTTCACTATGTTGGAAGAGGCTTTAATTGACTATGATAACAAAGTTGCTATCTATGATGATTATGGTGATGGCATGTATGTTATAAAGAATAATGATAACCATGAAACTTGTCATCATGATTTTAATTTTCAATCACATGATAGTTATTTTGTTGAGTTTGCTCCCACTACTATTGATGAGAATAAATTTGCTTATGTGGAGAGTAGCAAAATTTCTATGCTTATGCATCATGAAAAGAATGCTTTATGTGATAGTTATATTGTTGAATTCATTCATGATGCCACTGAAAATTATTATGAGGGAGGAACATGTGCTTGTAGGAATTGCAATAATATCAAGTTTCCTCTCTATGTGTTGAAAATCTTGAAGTTATGTTTGTTTTGCCTTCCTATGCTAGTTGATTCTTGCTCCCAAAAGTTGTTTGCTCACAAAATTCCTATGCGTAGGAAGTGGGTTAGACTTAAATGTGCTTGCCATGTGATTCATGATGCTCTTGTTATGTTTCAATTCTTATCTTTTATGTGAGCATCATTGAAATCATCATGCCTAGCTTAAAAGGCATTAAAGAAAAGCGCTTGTTGGGAGACAACCCAACATTTACCCCTACTGTTTTTATGTGTTCACATGATTATGATATTGTAGTAATCATGTTTTATTGCTTTTGTTTTAATAAAGTGCCAAGTAAAGCCTTTGGGATAGTGTGGATGATAGTTGACTTGAATCTGTGCAAAAACAGAAACTTTTGCGCTTAGTCCAGGAAATTTGAAAATTCACTGGAACGTGATTTTTATCTGAATTTTCTACAGGTGATAGATAGAAAAATTCTCTAGGTTTCCCTAATTTTTCAGAATTGTTTGAGTAGCATAAGTATGGTTGGAGTACAGATTACTACAGATTGTTCTGTTTTTGACAGATTCTGTTTTCAATGCATAGTTTGCTTGTTTCCTAGTTTCTATGGCTTATATTGCTCAATATAAATTGTGGAAATTATATGCTACAGTAGGCATTGTGTGGAAACAATTATTAATCTTGTCTTTGACAGTACCAAAGTGAAATGGTTTGCTCTTTATCATACTAACCTATCTCACGAAGTTCCGTTAAGTTTTGTGTGATTGAAGTTTTCAAGTTTTGGGCGAGACATCGATGTGAGGAGAATAAGGAGTGACAAGACACTAAGATTGGGGATTTCCAAGGCACCCCAAGGTAATATTCAAGGAAGATCCAAGCAACTAAGCTTGGGGATTCCTCGGAAGGCATCCCCTCTTTCGTCTCCAACAATATCGGTAATCTTACTTGAGGCTATATTTTTATTCGTCACATGAAATGAGTTTTGCTTGGAGCATCATTTTCTTTTGCTAGGATTTTTGGATGTTATTTAGAATAATGTTTTGCTTCTTTCTTTTCAATAAAAATGTCAAGGATAGCCTTTACCATGCTTATTTTGCAAGTATACATGTTGCTGTTTGAAAACAGAAAGTTCACCGCTATTGCAAAAAATCCCTAGAAAATTCAGAATGTGATAAATGTTGAACCTTTTTGCATAATAAGCTCTGATAAATTTTCTACAGCATGGTAAATTTTCAAAAAATTTGAAGTTGAATAAGTGTGGATACTCTCGCATTCTTTACAGACTGTACTGTTTTGGCAGATTGATGTTATATTTGCATATGTTTGCTTGTTTAGTGTATCAATTTGAGGATAGGAGTATTAAATATGTAGAGGAATATAGTATGCAATGTTGAATAATAATTTTTGAGATTTGCTATAGTAGATAATGATAAGGTTTTTGCATTGGTTTGTACTAACTTATCTCACGAGTTCTTGTTGAGTTTTGTGTGGATGAAGTTTTTTAAGATTTAGGGAAACCGTGATATAAAAGGAATTAAGGAGACACAAAAGCTCAAGCTTGGGGATGCCCAAGGCATCCAAGATAATATTTCAAGAATTCTCAAGCATCTAAGCTTGGGGATGCCCCGGTAGGCATCCCACCTTTCTTCATTAACAATTATCGGTTAGTATCGGTTGAACCTAAGTTTTTGCTTTTTCACATGATGTGTGCTATTCTTGGAATGTCATTTTATTTTGTTTTTTCTTGCTGTTTTAATAAAATACTTAGATTTGAAAATTTTAAATAAGAGAGAGTCCTCACGTAGCTATTTATTTACTTAACTACTCACATGATCTTCACTTATATCTTTTTGGAGTAGTTTGTCATTTACTCTTGTGCTTCACTTATATCCTATGAGTAAATTGTTGAATAAATTGAATGTAATGAAGTTGAAATTATATGTTCATATCATGCCTAGAGGTAGCTTCACATTGGGTTCAGAAAGTGAAATCTTTTGAGGCTTGACAATCACTATATTTTTCATACAAGCAATTCACGAATGATTAGTAGAAGGAAGAGAACTTTCACATGCAAATACACTATCTTGGAAATATTTTGTGATTGTGAGCCCCCATCAAAATATTATATGCCAAAATTGTTGACGTTGGACAAGGAAGACAACGTAATGATTTATGTTTGTTCATATTCACATAGAAGTTATATTGTCATAGATCCTTCAACATGTGGTGCTTGCCCCCCATCTTTGCTAGAAAAAAAATCCTGCACAAAGTAGAGATACTACTTGTGCATCCAAAAACCCTTAAACCCAAATCTTATTTTCAAGTGTCCATCATACCTACCTATGGAATGAGTCAGATCCTTCAAGTAAGTTGTCATCGGTTCAATAAGGCAATTGATACGTCTCCAACATATCTATAATTTTTGATTGTTCCATGCTATTATATTACCCGTTTTGGATGTTTATGGGCTTTACTTTACACTTTTATATCATTTTTGGGACTAACCTACTAACCGGAGGCCCAGCGCGAATTGCTGTTTTTTTGCCTATTTTAGTGTTTCGAAGAAAAGGAATATCAAACGGATTGAAACCTTTGGGAGCGATCTTTTTGGAACAAACGCAATCCAGAAGACTTGGAGTGGACGTCAAGCAGTGAACGAGGCGGCCACGAGGGTGCCCGGCGCGCCCCCACCCTCGTGGGCCCCTCGAGCGTCAACCGACCTATTTCTTCCTCCTATATATATCCACGTACCCCGAAAACATCCAGGAGCACCATGAAAAACTATTTCCACGCCGCAACCTTTTGTATCCGCGAGATCCCATCTTGGAGCATTCGCCGGCGCTCCGCCGGAGGGGGAATCGACCATGGAGGGCCTCTACATCATCTACAAGGCCTCTCTGATGAGTTGTGAGTAGTTTACCACAGACCTTCGGGTCCATAGTTATTAGCTAGATGGCTTCTTCTCTCTCTCTTTGAATCTCAATACAAAGTTCTCCTCGATCTTCTTGGAGATCTATTCGATGTAACTCTTTTTGCGGTGTGTTTGTCGAGATCCAATGAATTGTGGGTTTATGATCAAGTTTATCTATGAGAAATAATTGAATCTCCTCTGATTTTTTTTATGTATGATTGGTTATCTTTGCAAGTCTCTTCGAATTATCAGTTTAGTTTGGCCTACTAGATTGATCTTTCTTGCAATAGGAGAAGTGCTTAGCTTTGGGTTGAATCTTGCGGTGTCCTTTCCCAGTGACAGCAGGAGCAGCAAGGCACGTATTGTATTGTTGCCATCGAGGATAAAAAGATGGGGTTTATATCATATTGCTTGAGTTTATCCCTCTACACCATGTCATCTTTCTTAATGCGTTACTCTGTTCTTCATGAACTTAATACTCTAGATGCAGGCAGGAGTCGGTCGATGTGTGGAGTAATAGTAGTAGATGCAGGCAGGAGTCGGTCTACTTGTCACGGACGTGATGCCTATATACATGATCATGCCTAGATATTCTCATAACTATGCACTTTTCTATCAATTGCTCGACAGTAATTGGTTCACCCACCGTAATACTTATGCTATCTTAAGAGAAGCCACTAGTGAAACCTATGGCCCCTGGGTCTATCTTTTATCATATAAGTTCCCATCTACTTTTATTTGCATCTTTTATTTTCCAATCTATATCATAAAAATACCAAAAATATTTATCTTATCTTATTATCTCTATCAGATCTCACTTTCGCAAGTTACACTGAAGGGATTGACAACCCCTTTATCGTGTTGGTTGTGAGGTTCTTGTTTGTTTGTGTAGGTGCGTGGGACTTTTGAGGAGCCTCCTACTGGATTGATACCTTGGTTCTCAAAAACTGAGGGAAATACTTACGCAACTTTGCTACATCACCCTTTCCTCTTCAAGGGAAAAACCAACGCATGCTCAAGAGGTAGCAAGAAGGATTTCTGGCGCCATTGCCGGGGAGGTCTTTGCTCAAGTCAAGACATACCAAGTACCCATCACA
This sequence comes from Triticum aestivum, assembly GCF_018294505.1. Taxonomy (NCBI): domain Eukaryota; kingdom Viridiplantae; phylum Streptophyta; class Magnoliopsida; order Poales; family Poaceae; genus Triticum; species Triticum aestivum. The sequence continues at coordinate 376,747,267 of NC_057804.1, read as the reverse complement.
AACTCATCTCCCTCGCATTACATTATTTGCCATTTGGCACTTGTTTTCCTCTCCCACACTTCACCCTTGCCATTTTATTCGCCCTCTCTTTTCTACTCGCCTCTTTTTCGCTTGCCTCTTGTGTGTTTGTGTTTTGGATTGCTTGTCACGATGGCTCAAGATAATACCAAATTGTGTGACTTTTCCAATACCAACAATAATGATTTCCTTGGCACTCCTATTGCTCCTATTAATGATGTTGGATCTTGTGAAATCAATGCTGCTTTGTTGAATCTTGTTATGAAAGATCAATTCTCTGGCCTTTCTAGTGAAGATGCCGCTACTCATCTAAACAACTTTGTCGATTTGTGTGATATGCAAAATAAGAAAGATGCGGATAATGATATTGTTAAATTGAAGTTATTCCCGTTTTCGCTTAGAGATCGTGCTAAAACTTGGTTTTCGTCTTTGCCTAAAAATAGTATTGATTCATGGAATAACTGCAAAGATGCTTTTATCTCCAAGTATTTTGCTCCCGCTGAGATTATCTCTCTTAGAAATGATATTATAAATTTTAAACAACTTGATCATGAGCATGTTGCCAAATCTTGGGAAAGAATGAAATTAATGATTTGCAATTGCCCTACTCATGGTTTGAATTTATGGATGATCATACAAAATTTTTATGCCGGGTTGAATTTTGCTTCTAGAAATCTTTTAGATTCAGCCACGGGAGGCACTTTTATGAAAATCACCTTAGGAGAAGCTACTAAACTCCTTGATAATATTACGGTTAATTATTCTCAATGGCACACCGAAAGATCTACTAGTTTAAAAGGGCATGCTATAGAAGAGATTAATGTTTTGAGTGGAAAGATGGATGAACTTATGAAATTGTTTGCTACTAAGAGTGCTCTTATTGATCCTAATGATATGCCCTTGTCTACTTTGATTGAGAATAATAATGAATCTATGGGTGTGAATTTTGTTGGTAGGAATAATTTTGGTAACAACGCGTATAGAGGAAACTTTAATCCGAGGTCGTTCCCTAGTAATTCCTCTAATAATTATGGAAATTCCTACAACAATTCTTATGGAAATTTTAATAAGATGCCCTCTAATTTTGAGAATAGTGTTAAAGAATTTATGAGCTCCCAAAAGAATTTTAATGCTTTGCTTGAAGAAAAATTGCTTAAAGTTGATGATTTGGCTAGGAACATTGATAGACTTTCTCTTGATGTTGATTCTTTGAAACTTAGATCTATTCCACCTAAGCATGATATCAATGAGTCTCTCAAAGCCATGAGAATTTCCATTGATGAGTGCAAAGAAAGAACCACTAGGATGCGTGCTAAGAAAGATTGCTTTATAAAAGCGTGTTCTTCTAGTTTCCGTGAAAATAATGATGAAGATCTAAAAGTTATTGATGTGTATCCTATTAAGTATTTGTTTTGCAATATGAATCTTGATAATTATGGGACTGGAGATGAGTCAACTTTAGTTAAAAGGCTTCCCAATGATTCGGAGTTTTTTGATCTTGATGCTAAATTTGGTAAAAGTGGGATTGGAGAGGTCAAAACTTTACATAGCATTGAACCCACTATTATAGATTTCAAGGAATTTAATTATGATAATTGTTCTTTAGTAGATTGTATTTCCTTGTTGCAATCCGTGTTGAATTCTCCTCATGCTTATAGTCAAAATAAAGCTTTTACCAAACATATCATTGATGCCTTAATGCAATCTTATGAAGAAAAACTTAATTTGGAAGTTTCTATACCTAGAAAAATTTATGATGAGTGGGAACCTACTATAAAAATTAAAATTAAATATCATGAATGCTATGCTTTATGTGATTTGGGTGCTAGTGTTTCCACGATTCCGAAAACTTTATGTGATGTGCTAGGTTTCCATGAACTTGATGATTGCTCTTTAAACTTGCACCTTGCGGATTCCACCATTAAGAAACCTATGGGAAGGATCAATGATGTTCTTATTGTTGCAAATAGGAATTATGTGCCCGTAGATTTTATCGTTCTTGATATAGATTGCAATCTTTCATGTCCTATTATTCTTGGTAGGCCTTTCCTTAGAACAATTGGTGCAATTATTAATATGAAAGAAGGGAATATTAGATTCTAATTTCCATTAAGGAAAGGCATGGAACACTTCCCTAGAAAGAATGTCAAATTACCTTATGAATCTATTATGTGTGCCACTTATGAATTGAATGCCAAAGATGGCAACACTTAGATCTATTCTCGCTTTTATGCCTAGCTAGGGGCGTTAAACGATAGCGCTTGTTGGGAGGCAACCCAATTTTATTTTTGTTCCTTGATTTTTGCTTCTGTTTAGTAATAAATATTTCATCTAGCTTCTGTTTAGATGTGGTTTTATGTTTTAATTAGTGTTTGTGCCAAGTAGAACCTATAGGATAACCTATGGTGATAGTTAATTTGATTCTGCTGAAAAACAGAAACTTTTGCACGCACAAGAATAATTTTAATAAATCACAGAAACGTGCTTTCACGTTGATTGTTTTTGCTGTAGATCAATAGACAAATTTACCAGGACTTCCTATTTTTGTAGGAGTTTTAGAGTTCCATAAGTATTGGAAAGTTACAGATTACTACAGACAGTTCTGTTTTTGACAGATTCTGTTTTTCGTGTGTTGTTTGCTTATTTTGATGCATCTATGGCTAGTATCGGGGGGTATGAACCATAGAGAAGTTGGAATATAGTAGGTTTAACACCAATATAAATAAATAATGAGTTCATTACAGTACCTTATGTGGTGGTTTTTCTTTCTTGCACTAACGGAGCTTATGAGATTTCCTGTTGAGTTTTGTGTTGTGAAGTTTTTAAGTTTTGGGTAAAGATTTGATGGACTATGGCATAAGGAGTGGCAAGAGCCTAAGATTGGGGATGCACATGGCACCCCGAGATATCCAAGTACAACCAAAAGCTAAGCTTGGGGATGCCCCGAAAGGCATCCCCTATTTCGTCTTCGTTTATCGGTAACTTTACTTGGAGCTATATTTTTATTCACCACATGATATGTGTTTTGCTTGGAGCGTCTTGTATGATATGAGTCTTTGCTTTTTAGTTTGCCACAATCATCCTTGCTGTACACACATTTTGGGAGAGACTCACATGATTTGGAATTTATTAGAATACTCTATGTGCTTCACTTATATCTTTTGAGCTAGATAGTTTTTGCTCTAGTACTTCACTTATACTTTTTAGAGCATGGCAGTGGCTTGATTTTGTAGACATTGTTGATCTCTCATGCTTGACTTATATTATTTTGAGAGTCTTTTAGAACAGCATGGTATTTGCTATGGTTGTAAATATGGTCCTAGAATGATGGGCATCGAAGTTGGGTATAATAAAAACTATCATAGGAAGTGAATTGGATGCTATGATCAATTTGATGCTTGATAATTGTTTTGAGATATAGAGGTGGTGATATTAGAGTCATGCTAGTTGGGTAATTGTGAATTTAAAGAATACTTGTGTTGAAGTTGGCAAGTCCCGTAGCATGCACGTATGGTAAAAGTTGTGTAACAAATTTATTGCATGGGGTGCTCTTTTGACTGCCTTCCCTTGTGTGGAGGTCGGGGGCGCGTGATGGTTAACTCCTACCAACCTCCCCCCTAGGAGCATGCGTAGTAGTACTTTGCTTCGAGGGCTAATATAACTTTTGCAATAAGTATATGAGTTCTTTATGACTAATGTGAGTCCATGGATTATACGCACTTTTACCTTTCCATCATTGCTAGCCTCTTCGGTACCGTGCATTGCCCTTTCTCACCTTGAGAGTTGGTGCAAACTTCGCCAGTGCATCCAAACCCCGTGATACGATATGCTCTATCACACATAAACCTCCTTATACCTTCCTCAAAACAGCCACCATACCTACCTATTATGGCATTTCCATAGCCATTCCGAAATGTATTGCCATGCAACTTTTCACCGTTCCGTTTATCATGACACGCATCATCATTGTCATATTTCCTTGCGTGATGATGTAGTTGACATCGTATTTGTGGCAAAGCCACCTTGCATAAATTTTCATACATGTCACTCTTGATTCATTGCCCATCCCGGTAAACCGCCGGAGGCATTCATATAGAGTCATATCTTGTTCTTGTTTGGAGTTGTAACTCATGAGTTGTAAATAAATAGAAGTGTGACGATCATCATTATTAGAGCATTGTCCCCAAATAAAAAAAAGAAAGGCCAAAAAAGGAAAGGCCAAAGGAGAAAAAGGAAAAAAGAAAAGAAAGGCCAAAAAAAGGAAAGGCCCAAAAAAAGAAAAAGAAAATAAAAAGGGGGCAATGTTACTATCCTTTTCCACACTTGTGCTTCAAAGTAGCACCATGTTCTTCATATAGAAAGTCTCTTATGTTGTCACTTTCATATACTAGTGGGAATTTTTCATTATAGAACTTGGCTTGTATATTCCTACGATGAGCTTCCTCAAAATGCCCTAGGTCTTAGTGAGCAAGCAAGTTGGATGCACATCCACTTAGCTTCTTTTGTTGAGCTTTCATACATTTATAGCTCTAGTGCATCTGTTGCATGGCAATCCCTACTCCTCATGTTGACATCAATTGATGGGCATCTCCATAGCCCGTTGATTAGCCTCGTCAATGTGAGACTTTCTCCTTTTTTGTCTTCTCCACACAACCTCCATCATCATATTCTATTCCACCCATAGTGCTATATCCATGGCTCACGCTCATGTATTGCGTGAGAGTTGAAAAAAGCTGAAGCGCGTTAAAAAGTATGAACCAATTGCTTGGCTGAAACCGGGGTTGTTCTTGATGGGAGTATTTTGTGTGATGAAAATGAAACATAGCCTAACTATATGATTTTGTAGGGATGAACCTTCTAATGCCATGTTATTTTGAGAAGACATGATTGCTTAGTTAGTATGCTTGAAGTATTACTATTTCTTATGTCAATATGAACTTTTATTTTGAATCATTTGGATCTGAACATTCATGCCACAATAAAGAAAATTACATTGAGAAATATGCTAGGTAGCATTCCACATCAAAAGTTCTGTTTTTATCATTTACCTACTCAAGGACGAGCAGGAATTAAGCTTGGGGATGCTTGATACGTCTCCAACGTATCTATAATTTTTTATTGTTCCATACTATTGTATTACCCGTTTTGGATGTTTATGGGCTTTACTTTACACTTTTATATCATTTTTGGGACTAACCTACTAACCGGCGGCCCAGCCCGAATTGCTGTTTTTTGCCTATTTCAGTGTTTCGAAGAAAAGGAATATCAAACGGAGTCCAAACGGAATGAAACCTTCGGGAGGGATCTTTTTGGAACAAACGCAATCCAGAAGACTTGGAGTGGATGTCAAGCAGCGAACGAGGCGGCCACGAGGGTGCCCGGCGTGCCTTAAGGGGGTGGGCGCGCCCCCCACCCTCGTGGGCCCCTCGAGCGTCAACCAACCTATTTCTTCCTCCTATATATATCCACGTACCCCGAAAACATCCAGGAGCACCACGAAAAACTATTTCCACCGCCGCAACCTTCTGTATCCGCGAGATCCCATCTTGGAGCCTTCGCCGGCGCTCCGCCGGAGGGGAAATCGACCACGGAGGGCCTCTACATCATCACCAAGGCCTCTTCGATGAGTTGTGAGTAGTTTACCACAGACCTTCGGGTCCATAGTTATTAGCTAGATGGCTTCTTCTCTCTCTTTGGATCTCAATACAAAGTTCATCTCGATCTTCTTGGAGATCTATTCGATGTAACTCTTTTTGCGGTGTGTTTGTCGAGATCTGATGAATTGTGGGTTTATGATCAAGTTTATCTATGAGAAATAATTGAATCTCCTCTGAATTCTTTTATGTATGATTGGTTATCTTTGCAAGTCTCTTCGAATTATCAGTTTGGTTTGGCCTACTAGATTGATCTTTATTGCAATAGGAGAAGTGCTTAGCTTTGGGTTCAATCTTGCGGTGTCCTTTCCCAGTGACAGCAGGGGCAGCAAGGCACGTATTGTATTGTTGCCATCGAGGATAAAAAGATGGGGTTTATATCATATTGCTTGAGTTTATCCGTCTACATCATGTCATCTTTCTTAATGCGTTACTCTGTTCTTCATGAACTTAATACTCTAGATGCAGGCAGGAGTCGGTCGATGTGTGGAGTAATAGTAGTAGATGCAGGAAGGAGTCGGTCTACTTGTCACGGACGTGATGCCTATATACATGATCATGCCTAGATATTCTTATAACTATGCACTTTTCTATCAATTGCACGACAGTAATTTGTTCACCCATTGGAATACTTATGCTATCTTAAGAGAAGCCACTAGTGAAACCTATGGCCCCCGGGTCTATCTTTTATCATATAAGTTTCCCATCTACTTTTATTTGCATCTTTTATTTTCCAATCTATATCATAAATATACCAAAAATATTTATCTTATCTTATTATCTCTATCAGATCTCACTTTCACAAGTTACCGTGAAGGGATTGACAACCCCTTTATCCCATTGGTTGCGAGGTTCTTGTTTGTTTGTGTAGGTGCGTGGGACTTTTGACGAGCCTCCTACTGGATTGATACCTTGGTTCTCAAAAACTGAGGGAAATACTTACGCTACTTTGCTGCAGCACCCTTTCCTCTTCAAGAGAAAAACCAACGCATGCTCAAGAGGTAGTAGCAATAAAAATTGCTTCTAAAGTTTTAGATCATTTAGTGTAAGAGAAAATTGAGTGTTGTACGAACTTATGATGGCAAAGCAATAAAAGTGACAGACTGCATAATAAAGGTTGCTATCATAAGGGGTAATATAATGTGACGTTCTTTTGCACTAAGGGATTGAGCAATACAAACAAATAAGCGCATGGCAACCTCTGCTTCCCTCTGCGAAGGGCCTATCTTTTACTTTTCAGTATTTACTTTTATGCAAAGAGTCAAAGTTTTTCTCTCTATTTCTTTTTATTTTTCTCTTTTAGCAAGCATCATGTGGTGAGGAAAGATCTAGGCACATATGTCCAGTTGAATATGGGTAGCATGAGTTATTATTGTTGACATCACCCTTGAGGTGAATACGTTGGGAGGCAAAACAATAAGCCCCTATCTTTCTATGTGTCCGGTTGAAACGTTTTGCTCATGTGTATGCGGTGAGTGTTAGCAATCATAGAAGACTATATGATGGTTGAGTATGTGGAGCTCTTACTTAAACTCTGTTGAATAAGTTGAATTGCAATTGCTTGGTGACTGAGAACATAGGTTGTTGAGTTTCAACAGAGTTCATTGTTTGAACCTTAACATGTGAATTGGTTGCTACAATAACATGAGAAGTTTTATAAGAAAGAATTGTTGTTATGATGCTAGAAAAAGTGATCGAAATTATCATTGATCAAACTTATGCACTTTGCTAGCATTCACACTTCATAAATTATTTCTTTTATCATTTACCTACTCGAGGACGAGCGGGAATTAAGCTTGGGATGCTGATACGTCTCCAATGTATCTATAATTTATGAAGTATTCATGCTGTTATTTTGTCATTCTTGGGTGTTTTAGAATCATTTTATGGCAACTTTATATCATTTTTTGGGACTAAACTATTGACCAGTGCCCAGTGCCAGTTGTTGTTTTTTGCTTGTTTTTTACATCGCAGGAAATCAATATCAAATGGAGTCCAAACGCAATGAAACTTTATGGAGATTTTTTTTGGACCAGAAGGAACCGATGGGCCTAAGCTGCACCAGGGGGTGCCCCGAGGGGGGCACAACCCACCAGGGCGCACCACGGCCTCCTGGCGTGCCCAGGTGGGTTGTGCCCACCTCAGTGGCCTCCCGCACCCCTTCTTTGCACTATCAATTCCCAAATATTCCGAAACCCTTTGGGGTAGCCCTAGACGAGAAGTTCCACCGCCGCAAGGCTCTGTAGCCACCGAGATCCAATCTAGACCGCGTTCCGGCACCCAGCCGGAGGGGGGAATCATCTCCGGTGGTCATCTTCATCATCCCGGCGGAGACCACGATGAGAAGGGAGTAGTTCTCCCTCGGGGCTGAGGGTTTGTACTAGTAGCTATGTGTTTGATCTCTCTCTCTCGTGATCTATATCATGGGCTTTGTTAATATAGTCGGATCATATGATGTTTCTCCCCTCTATACTCTTATTAAGATGAATTGAATCTTTACCCTTCAAAGTTTTGTCTTGTCGGATAGAATATTCAAAGATGAGAACACATGATATATGTCTTGCAATATGAATACTTGTGGTGACAATGAGGTATCCTATTGATTCACTTGATATGTGTTATGGTATTCAACTCGCGGATTCCCGCGATGATATTAGGGTAATCTATGCATAGGGGTTGATGCACGTTTTTCTCCGACGAAAACTTTGGGGTCTCTTTATAGTTCTTTGTGTGGATTGAGTATTATCACTACTGCAGGATGCTGCTAACACGACACTACGATCAGAGACCCTTTGACGAAATTGTGTGCGATGCGTTAATCACAAACGGGGATGTAAAAACGTCAAAAAAGGTGCAAAACGTTTGCGATGGAGGATGCATCAAACACGGTTCAGATTTTAGTTATGTGTGCGATGCAGGGCACACGATTAACCCGTTCGAACTGTTTGCGATGAGGCAAAACAACAGAAATGGGCAGCCATATCAATGTGTGTGCCATATACGACATACAGTTTGCTCCGATGAACCGTTTGCTATTAGGGAGTGCAACATAGATGGTTAGCCAGATCAAGGTGTGTGTGATATCGGGCATACGGTTCGCTCGGACGAACTATTTTCGATTAGCGAACGGAACAGAAACGGTTCAACTTAACAAGATGTGTGTGATATGTGGCAAACAGCCGATTGGGATGAACTGTTTGCGATGAGAATTTACAACACAGACGGTTAATACAGTTAGTTCGTGTGCGATTCTGTGTGTACAAAAAACTTTGAAAAATGCAAACTAGTTGCTTGCGGTGGCTAGGAGTATCGCACAAGATGCATCTGTGAGTACTCGTGTGCGATGATTAGTAACTTACACAAGCATTTTCTTATGTTAACACTTATGTGATAACAAACACGTGGCACCGGATACGGTATTCGGGTTGTGTGTGTTCTCCACTTAGTCTTCCCGCGCTCCAGCGAATGCTTCCTGCGCTCCACATGGGCGAATTGTAAAATCCACACCTATTCCCTCACCGGTTTCCCGCCACCAGCTAATGGCTTGCTGCATATAAGTTATATGATATAACCCAAGCGACAACGCACCGCCGCGACACTCTGCGACGATCTAGTCCTCACCCATCTACCATTAGTTATTCCAAGCATGCCAGGCAACGACCAAAGCTTCGACATCGACGCCTACATGTGTTACATCTTCGGCGAGGAAAATGAGCCGGAGCAGGTCGGGGAGCAAGAGCTTCATCGGCCGGTGCAGGCACCATGGCCCATCGGCAGCGATATGGGCGTCAGAGTCCTTGGGAGCACAATCGACATATTGCAGAGGAGGTGTGATGAGCAGTTTGCCATCCACCGTGCAAAAGATCTAGAGCTACTCGGCGGCATGATCGACGACCCACCCGAAGAACCGCCATCACCAGTGCTCATCGAGGGCCTAATGCCCCGCAAGGAATGGGCAGAGGACCTCTGCGACTCAGTCAAGACAAAGGCAGCATGCGGCTTCATCATTGCCCACGGCAGCCGTGTCAACCTCGATCCCGCTGATGTGGTGGCCAGGCTCGAGCGCATCCTTGGTGGAGTTGAAGTTCCCGACGAAGTAGAACATCACCAACGTGATATCTTCAGGATGCAGGCGATTGATGGAATTTGTTACCTGGCCAGAGACATGGAAATGGTGCGGTTCCGCGGAGTTGTCATGCGTGCGATTGCACACTGTCAAGCTCTTCTGGAAGAGGCCCAGCAGCCCCAAGAGCCTCCCAGTGCCAGCAGCTCCGTAGGTGGAGGCGGGTTGGGACACTCGAAGTGAACGGCCGCAAGGGTGCTATGCTAATCATGGAGTCTGAGAAGACCATCACCGGAAGGCCGCCAGCTCAGCCTTTTAGCTTATATTTATTATAATTGTATGCATATGTAGGTCGTGAGTGTTCTGGGCCTTGCCGCATTTGGCATTTTAAATTATCCTGAATATGTAAGACAATTATTAAGAATTATTAACCGTTTCCATTGTAACTTTGCCTCAACGGCGAGCAGAGCGCGCGCAGGGACGCAAGAGCGGAGCGCGCCGCGGCCGCCTCAACAGCGAGCAACCACGTGGTCAACCTTCTGCCATCAATAAATTTTGACCTTGTTTCTCGTCACATTGTTGATTACAATGCAATAAGTAATTGCAAATCTGTTCATACCTATCAAATTAATATGTGTTCACACTTAGCACCGGGCTATAAAAACTACCCACTCAAAAATTACTTCATAGTTCCTCTCCTCATCACCCACAAAACTGGTTTTTTCTGTCAGGTCGTTCTGCCATGACCGGTAGGAGGAGTTTAGGGTGGACATATAACTAGGCAGCAAAGACCAAGGCCGCGGAAGCACTAGAGAGGTCCCACTGCGAAGCCGCAGCCGCAGCAGAGATGGCCCGGCGTGCTGCGGAGCCTTCAAACGAGCTCTCACGGGCATGCAAGGGCTCGCACAAGCGCATTCGTGGCGTCGGCCATTGTGACGAGCCCGCGTACCTGAAGTCCTTCGCCAGCGACGATGACATTCTCACTGGTGTCACTATGCAGCAAGAGTTGGTCGACGGCTTGATGAAGCTGCTCAAGATCAGTGATGCCTCGGTTAACAAGGCGACCGGCCTCGTCGAGCAACTCATGGGTGACAATGCGAAGCTCCTCAAGTTGGTCACCGAGAAGGAGGAGGAGGCCGCCGGTTGGAAGATGTTGCATGAGCAGAGAAGTGCCTCGGAGATGACGCTAAAAGCGGTAGTCGAGGAACTGATGGGTGGCTTGAGGAAGCTCTGGATCAAGCGCGAGTAGGAGGTGGAGGAATCTGTGGCTGCTTTCAAGCAAAGTCGTTAGGAATTGAAGAAGGAGCTGGAGGATTTCGCCACCCGGCGATCCATCGACGAGTAGAGATAGTAGCGACCCAGATCGTTGTATGCAATTTCCTTCTTCTCTTGCCCCCGTGTCTTCCAGGCTTCGCCGCATATGGCATTTTAAATTATCCGGAATGTGTAAGACAATTATTATCTGCGCCATTGTAAATTTGTCGTTGTATTATCCGTTGCCATTTTATTTGTGGTTGTATTATCCATTGCCCTATGTGGAAATTTAAATTAGGGCGAAATACGAGTTGAAAACACGAACAAAGAAAATGCTGCCATGGGATCACAAGCAAACACCCTCCGTCCAGGTGCTTTAATTAACCCATTAATGGAGAAGTTGTGAGCGAGGCGGGCGGCGGCTGGTGCATGGAGGTCAAAGAGCTCGCTTCCCGGCGAGCATGGGCGGCCTTGCTGCTTGCACGTGTCCCGTCGAGCCTGCGAGGTGGACATAATGCACGCGTCCCGTCGAGCCTGCGCGGCAGACTGCTTGCATGCGTCCCGTCGAGCCTGCATGGTGGACTTCTCGCGCTCGTCCCGTCTAATCAAACAGTTGCACGCACGCCACCGAGTATGGTTAAATTTTGACACGGTTAATATAATACAACCGTTTGCGATATTAACGTGTCAGTTTTTTGTTTCAAAAAGGACTTTGTTGGCTACTAATGTGTGCGCCTCTTCTCAAACTGGACGATTTTTTTTACCATGGCATATATGTGCCATGTCATGAAACCATGCCAAGTTTCATGTTTTTTGGGTGACTTTTTGATTTACTGGGATTTGAAAACCGAGATTCTCAATGTTTCAGGATGACGACAAGTTTGTAATTCATTCCCATTCCCTAAACGAGACCTAAACATGCACCCAATGACACATGTATGATTTCCCACCCATTTTGCTTCACCGGAGCATGTGGTTGTAGTTCAAATTTTAATTATGGACTACATTAAATGCATAGAAAACTTAGTAATTAGTAATATATATACAATGGCCAAACGAATCCTGAACAATTTCAAATTTCAGCCCGACACTCCTGTTATTCTATGTTCTCTGTAGAAAACAAAGTTCAAGGCGAGAAGAGGCTGCGATTATCGTTTCGCCCACAAGAGGGGCATGTTTCCCTACCGGAACCACGAGGGTTGCGACATGCTCCGGTTTGTAAAAGGCTTGTAATATAGCTTCCCCCAAATTGGACAATTATATGTACCATGTTGTGACACCATGCCAAGTTTCATGATTTCCTGGTGAGTTTTGGATTTACAGAGATTTAAAAACCGAGATTCGCAATGTTTGTGGCCAAGCCAGGAGGGTGAGATGGTTGAATTCGTTCTCATTCATTCCATGGGACCTAAACATGCACCCCAAGGAAACATGCATGTATATTTTTTTCTAGCCATTTTGGTGCACTGGAGCATGTATTTGTAGTTCAGATTTGAATTATGCACATTAAATGCCTATAAAACTCAATTAATGAATAAAAAAGGTCAAACGAACCCTGAATAATTTCAAAGTTCAGCGCGAATCTCCAGTTGTTCCGTGTCGCGTATAGAAGAAAATACGAGGCTAGAAGAGGGAGTGATTATCGTTTGGCCCACAAGGGGACACGTTTCCCTATCGAAACCACGAGGGTTCTTGCGACAGGCTCCGGTTTGTAATAAAGCTTGGCCCAAATTGGCAATGTTTTTACCACGACATATATGTGCCATGACGTGACACCATGCCACCTTTGATGACTTTCTGGTGAGTTTAGGATTTATGGCGGCTTAAAAACCGAGATTCGAAATGTTTGAGGACAAGCCAGGACACCGGTACGGTTGTAATTCGTTCCCATTCCTGGCATGAGACCTAAACATGTACCCAAGGACACATGTATAATTTTTCTAGCCATTTTGGTGAACTGGAGCATGTATTTGTAGTTCAGATTTGAATTATGGACATTAAATGCCTAGGAAACTCAATTAGTGTATAAAAAGGCCAAACGAACCCTGAATAAGTTTAAATTTCAGCACGGATATCATGTCGTTCCATGTTGCCCGTGGAAGAAAATACAAGGCGAAAAGAGGCAGTGATTACATTTCGCCCATAAGGGGAACACGTTTCCCTATCGGAACCACGAGGCTTCTTTGAGAGAAGCTCCAGTTTTTTAAGAGGTTTTTAATAAAGCTTGGCCCAAATTGGATAATGTTTTTACCACGACATATATGTGCCATGACGTGACTCCATGCCACCTTTGATGACTTTCCGGTGAGTTTAGGATTTATGGGGACTTAAAAACTGAGATTCGAAATGTTTGAGGACGAGCCATGACACTGGTACGGTTGTAATTCCTTCCCATTCTTGGCATGGGACCTAAACATGCACCCAAGGACACATGTATAATTTTTCTAGCCATTTTGGTGAACTGGAGCATGTATTTGTAGTTCAGATTTGAATTATGGACATTAAATGCCTAGGAAACTCAATTAGTGTATAAAAGGCCAAACGAACCCTGAATAAGTTTAAATTTCAGCACATATATCCTGTAGTTCCATGTTGCCCGTAGAAGAAAATACAATGCGAAAAGAGGCAGTGATTACGTTTCGCCCACAAGGGGGACACGTTTCCCTATCGGAACCACGGGGCTTCTTTGAGAGAAGCTCCGGTTTGTAAGAGGCTTGTAATAAAACTTGTGTCACAATGGATGAAAAAAATCCTCGACATATAAGTGCCATGTTGTGACACCATGGCAGGTTTCACGATTTTCGGCTTAGTTTTGGATTTATGGGGATTTAAAAACCGAGATTCTTCTCATGAAATGTTTTCAAATAGCACACGGTTCACTCAGGAAAGCCGATATTCAATGAAAACTTCATGGAAACCATATTTTAAAGTTTCATAGAAATCTGAAAATGTGGAATGTTAAGAAGGTGATGTTTTATTGCGACACAAAATTTCAAGTTGAAAAACATTACGAGATGTGAGCTATGAAAAAGACAAATTCAGCCCTGAATAGTGACATTACTATTCGGCACTGTTCAACGCTGATTTTGTCTTTTTCATAGCTCACATGTCGTCATGTGTTTCAACTTGAAATTTTGTGTGGCAATAAAACATCATCCTCTTAACATCCCACACTTTTCTCATTTTTTTGAAACTACAAAACATCTTTTTCTCGTGGTTTTCACCGGTTTCCACCGAATGTTGGTTTCCATATGATATTCTCCCCTCCCCCCCCCCCCGGCGCTGCGCGCACGATCTGAGTCATGCATTCTGAATGGATAGAACCCAAACCCCATAGATTGTACGTGTGCACCGTTGGATGCTCCTATATCGAACGGCAACCCTAAGCCCTTTCGACAGCACATGCAGTACATGGGTAAGCACTGTGCGCATGCGTCGTGTAGCTCATGCTTCCTTCTCTACTAGGTTTTCGTTCAAAACATGCTACCATTTCTCGCCACTCCTCTCATCAGTTTCCCGCCTCTTCTCCCAGATATGCATGATGTAGATGTTTGTTTAATTCTTATAGTTCATCTCATCCAAAATCAATTAGTTTTATAAAAAAATCTGTTTTAAGATTCATGGAATTGTGCATTGTAAAGGTAAAAAAAAGACAATTCATTTGAAAAAAAAAGATTGGGCAATTAAGATATGGAAGATTCCAGATAACCAAGGAGAAGTGCTTGTGTTTTGAGGTTTGTGCATTATGCTTAAGTTCAACCATGGATTCGTCTAGATTGTACATGTGGCAGAATCTGGTGGAATGTAGATGACATCCAACGGCTAGTAGTGCTCGGATTTGCCATCTCTGTACCATCGGATTGGCTTCATCCAACGAGCAACTTTCAAAGTTATTGGCACACTATGTAGGTGTATAGATGTATAAATTGTACATTATTCTATATTGAAGAAAACACACATCACCCCTTCCCAACATACATCATTTAGGGCCGCATGCAAGAGGTGCTGGTTTTGTGGTCCCTCTCATGCGATTTTTATGATGGTTCAATCTATTGGCCCAAGCGGTTTATCGACAACAACAACTGCCATTTGACCAAACGATAGATTCATTGGTTCGTCTTAAGGTAGGTCATGGCGACATGCATGTATGACCAAAGTATCCATCGTTACATGCATCCGCCCCGCTGACACGAAGTGGGAGGTGGTGGGCCAAGCATCCTAGCTAGGTACGACATTATGTCATTATATATATATATATATATATATATATATATATATCCTAGCTAGGTGGTTGTTAGGGTGCTTTCAGGTTTGCGAGGCAGGTGCCACCAAAGTTATGCATTGTGTATTTAAAGTTTTAAACATCCCCAATATTCGTACATATATTTGGCCACTTCCAGGTGGTTCTTGACTTCTGGCCCCTCTCATCGATCTTCAATGAAGTGCCCAACCATGGGCCCGCGGGGTCAAAGTTGTGCATTGGAATTTTGAACATCACAGACCACCCTTTTCACTCATATATATTTGGGCCACATGCTGGTGTGGCTGTATTTTGACCCTCTCTGACGTTATTTTTTGTTGCAAAGACTCTGATGACCCTCAACGGACATGGGGTATAATATCTTAACCGTGTGCGATACAAGTGCGATGTGAATCACCATGCCTGCGCAAGCGCGAGCAAATTAAGGTGGAGGTACTGGCTCAACCGTGTGCGATGCAAGTGCGGTGAAATCACCACGACCGCGCAAGCGCGAGCAAATTAAGGTGGAGGTAGTGGCTCGACCATGTGCGATGCAAGTGCGCTGAAATCACCATGACTGTGCAAAGCGCGAGCAAATTAAGGTGGCGGTACTGGCTCAACAGTGTGCAATGCAAGTGCGCTGAAATCACCACGACCGCGCAAGCGCGAGAAAATTAAGGTGGAGGTACTAGCTCAACCGTGTGCGATGCAAGTGTGCTGAAATCACCATGACCGTGCAAGCGCGAGCATTTTAAGGAGGAGGTAATGGCTCAACTGTGTGCGATGCAAGTGTGCTGAAATCACCACGACCGCGCAAGCGCGAGCAAATAAGGGTGGCGGTGCTGGCTCAACCATGTGCGGTGCAAGTGCGCTGTAAAACCACAACCTGTGCAAGCTAAAGGCGGGTAAGTTTATTTGGAAATTAGGACGAACCGTGTGCGATAGACCAGCTAGCTAGAAATATAAAAAACAAAATACCCGCCTTGCGCGTTGCAAAAATCGGAGGATCCGCGCCACTTTTCCTTATTATCATACACGCTTATTGTTATTGGACCGTGCGCGATCTTGGGCACTCCCGCCCCACATCAATTCCTTTACCCAAATTTCAGTAGAAGATGTACTTCAACCGTCGCCAACACTCTTCCAGCACTGACCTTATAGTAAAATTGCAGTAGCCGAGGCATTTGAACCGCCTCCCTCCCTCGTCCACCACCATCTCCACCCACCATTACTAAAATTTTCAGTAGCCGTGGCGTATCCTCAAACACCCCCCCCCCCCTCCATAGACCCCCTCCCGCCCCCCTCCCCCCTCGAACCCTAGCTCGCGGCAGCCACCGGCACCGCCACCAACCCCTGCCGGTCTGCCAGTTCCTCCTAGCTTAGATAATAGAGTTCAGGTTACCCAGCGATTCCCATACCGTCGCCCCACTCCCCCTGAGTTTTTAGATGAGGCCTGCAGTGTCCCTTGATGACCCACAAGTAGAGGGGATCTATCGTAGTCCTTTAGATAAGTAAGAGTGTCAAACCCAACGAGGAGCAGAAGGAAATGATAAGCGGTTTTCAGTAAGGTTTTCTCTGCAAGCACTGAAATAGTAGGTGATAGATAGTTTTGTGATAAGATAAATAGTAACGAGCAAAAAGTAAATGGAGTAAATAAAGTGCAGCAAGGTGGCCCAATCCTTTATGTAGCAAAGGATAAGCCTGGACAAATTCTAATAATGAAGAAGGAGCTCCCAAGGACACATTGGGAATTATCGTCAAGCTAGTTTTCATCACGTTCATAAGATTCTCGTTCGGTACTTTGATAATTTGATATGTGGGTGGACCTATACTTGGGTACTGTCCTAACTTGGAGAAGCATCCCACTTATGATTAACCCCTATTGCAAGCATCCGCAACTACAAAAGAAGGTATTAAGGTAAACCTAACCACAACATTAAGCATATGGATCCATATCAACCCCTAATGAAGCAACACATAAACTAGGGTTTAAGCTTCTATCACTCTAGCAACCCATCATCTACTTATTACTTCCCTATGCCTTCCTCTAGGCCCAAATAATGGTGAAGTGTCATGTAGTCGACGTTCACATAACACCACTAGAGGAAAGACAACATACATCTCATCAAAATATCGAACGAATACCAAATTCACATGACTACTAATAGCAAGACTTCACCCATGTCCTCAGGAACAAACGTAACTACTCACAAAGCATATTCATGTTCATAATCAGAGGAGTAATAATATGCATAAAGGATCTAAACATATGATCTTCCACCAAGTAAACCAAATAGCATCAACTACAAGGAGTAATCAACACTACTAGCAACCCACAGGTACCAATTTGTGGTTTTGATACAAGATTGGATACAAGAGATGAACTAGGGTTTTGAGAGGAGATGGTGCTGGTGAAGATGTTGATGGAGATTGACCCCCTCCCGATGAGAGGATCGTTGGTGATGACGTTGGTGATGATTTCCCCCTCCCGGAGGGAAGTGTCCCCGGCAGAACAGCTCCGCCGGAGCCCTAGATTGATTCCGCCAAGGTTCCGCCTCGTGGCGGTGGAGTTTCGTCCCGTAAGCTTGCCCACGATTTTTTCCAGGGGAAATGTGATGATATAGCAGAAGATGGACGCCGGAGGCCCACTAGGAGGCCCAGGAGATAGGGGGCCGCGACTTAGGGGGGCACGCCCCCCTGTCTCCTGGACAGGGTGTGGGCCCCCTGGCCTATTTCTTTTGCTCATAAATTCTTATTGATTCCAAAAGGTTGTTTTGTGGAGTCTCAGGACTTTTGGAGTTGTGCAGAATAGGTTTCCAATGTTTGCTCCTTTTCCAGCCAGAATTCCAGCTGCCGGCATTCCCCCTCTTCATGGTAAACCTTGTAAAATAAGAGAGAATAGCCATAAGTATTGAGATATAATGTGTAATAACAGACCGTAATGCAATAAATATTGATACAAAAGCATGATGCAAAATGGACGTATAAACTCCCCCAAGCTTAGA
This sequence comes from Triticum aestivum, assembly GCF_018294505.1. Taxonomy (NCBI): domain Eukaryota; kingdom Viridiplantae; phylum Streptophyta; class Magnoliopsida; order Poales; family Poaceae; genus Triticum; species Triticum aestivum. Next base: position 376,729,033 of record NC_057804.1, on the reverse strand, counting down.
CCTCGCTTGTCCTCAAGCGGTAGCCGAAATCGAAAAATATGTCCACATGTTTAGAGATAGAGGTGTCGATAAAAATAAAATACAGACATGAGGGCATCATGATCATTCTAATAACAGCAACATATATGGATTTTGTCATATGATTTCCTATGTTCAAGTAATAAGCAATTCACAATGTCAAGTATGGTTTAAAAACTTCATTGGGAACTAACAAACTATAATCTCAGTCATTGAAGCAATTGCAATTTATCGTAACATCAGAAAGAGTCAATAATAGAGCTTTTCAGCAAGCTCACATACTCAACTATCTCGTAGTCTCCTATAATTGTTAACACTCACGCAATACTTATGGTTATAGAGTTTCAGCCGGACACTGAGAAAGATAGGGGCTTATTGTGTTGCCTCCCAATGTATTCACCTTTAGGTGATGTCAAAAATAATAGCCTATTCCAACTTACATCCAATTGGATATATGTGTCATGATCTTTCAAGCACAAGGAGCTTGCCAAAGGATAAAATGAAAAAGGGAAAGGTGAGGATCACCTTGACTCAAGCATAAAGTAAAACATAAAGTAAAAGATAGGCCCTTCGCAGAGGGAAGCAGAGGTTGTCATGCGCGTTTAGGGTTGATGCATAAAATCTTAGTGCAAAAGAACGTCACTTTATATTGCCCCTTGTATGTGGACCTTTATTATGCAGTATGTCGCTTTTATTACTTCCACAACAAGTTCGTACAAAGTTTATTTTCTCTGCACTAATAAGTCATACATATTTAGAGAGCAAATTTTATTGCTTGCACCGATGACAACTTACTTGAAGGATCTTACTCAATCCATAGGTAGGTATGGTGGACTCTCATGGCAAAAATGGGTTTAAGGATATTTGGAAGCACAAGTAGTATCTCTACTTGGTGCAAGGAATTTGGCTAGCATGAGGGAGAAAGGCAAGCTCAACATGTTTAGAATGTCAATGAAAATATACTTTAACTGAGATGTCGGAAAGCATAAACCATTACGTTGTCTTACTTGTCCAACATCAACTCTTTTAGCATGTCATACTTAATGAGTGCTTCACAATCATAAAAGATGTCCAAGATAATATATTTATATGTGAACCCCTCTTTCCTTATCACTTCCTATTAATTGCAACGATGACCAAGGCTACGTTCATCAACTCTCAACAATTTTTATGCCTCATACTTTCTATGTGTGAAGTTATCACTATCCATAAGATCAATATGAACTCTTTTGTTCCTTCTACTTTCTCAAGATCATAGCAACATAGCAAAGCCCTTGACTCAACACTAATCTTTATTATAGATAGCACACGGACTCGATTACATAAAGAGATCACAAAGCAAAACTCAAAACTACTTGATATCAAAACTTCAACTACTAATAAATCAAGATACTACTAAAACGATCGAACTACATAAAGCGGTAAAAATAGGAGTGTGATGGTGATACTATACCGGGGCACCTCCCCCAAGCTTGGCAATTGCCAAGGGGAGTGCCCATACCCATGTGATTATTTCCTCGGAGGTGATGGTGGAGTTGTTTATGATGTAGGCTTGTCGTCCGTCTTCCAAGGCATAGGCTCTCCATCATAGAAGGATGATCGAGTCTCCGGGATCCTTAAATCTGCAGCCAAACTCATCCTCTTAAATCTATATTCATACTCACAGTTCTGGTTTTGCAGGTCATAGATCTGGGCTTGGGGGTGTTCAATTTTCTCTTGAAGCTTGAAGATGGTCTCCCCAATGACTTGGCATCTAGCTTGTGGTTGTTGATGAACTTCGTGATCATCATCTGGTTGGCGTTGAGTCCACGCTCCACCATCCCTTGGCACTTGAAAACTTCTTGTTCCACGGCTTCGAGCTTTGTCTCCACGCTCCCGGTACGCCTTGGTCCCTCCACATCGCGGATGTGCAACACCCCCTCACGCATCTCAATGGTTTGAGGGTGATGTAGCACCTCCGCGAAATAGGGGTTGATAACCCTCTCGAAAAACTTGTCCTTGGGAGCGCTTGGAGACGCCATGATGCTCTAGATCTGAAACAGAAATAGCTCGAAACGAAAACAGAGGATATTTGCATGATACGGTGGTCAAAACCTTCGGGAGTATATATAATGAATTTTTACCGACCAAAATACGTAACATACAAGAAAACGGAGTCCGAGAGGCACACGAGGTGCCCACGAGACAGGGGGCACCCCCTATAGGGGGGCGCGGCCCCCTCTCTCCTGAGAGCCTCGTGTCCCTTTCGGACTACTTCTTTCTTCCTAAAATTCTTAAATAATCCAAAACTAATAAAAATTTCCTTTAGAGTTATTTGGAGTCAGTTTACTTACCATACCACATACCTATGCCTTTTCGGAGTCTGGAACATTCTGGAAAGTGTCTCTTATGTATTCCTCAGGGGTTATGGTTTCAATAATATTAGTTTCAACATTGATAGGATTACCTGAAATATAATGTTTAATTCTGTGACCGTTTACCACCCTCGGATTTGTGCCTTCGAAGTTGTTGATTTTTATAGCACCAGAACGATAGACCTCCTCGATAACGTAGGAACCTTCCCATTTTGAGAGAAGTTTTCCTGCAAAAAATCTTAAACGAGAGTTGAATAATAACACATAATCTCCTACGTTAAACTCACGCTTTTGTATCCTCTTATCATGCTAGCGTTTGACTTTTTCTTTGAAAAGCTTGGCATTCTCATATGCTTGGGTTCTCCATTCATCAAGTGAGCTAATATCAAATAACCTTTTCTCACCGGAAAGTTTGAAGTCATAATTGAGCTCTTTAATAGCCCAATATGCCTTATGTTCAAGTTCAAGAGGTAAATGACATGCTTTTCCATAAACCATATTATAAGGAGACATACCCATAGGATTTTTGTATGCAGTTCTGTAGGCCCATAACGCATCATCAAGTTTTTCGGACCAATTCTTTCTAGATCTATTCACAGTCTTTTGCAGAATTAATTTGAGCTCTCTATTGCTCAACTCTACCTGACCACTAGACTGCGGATGATAAGGAGATGCTATTCTATGATTGACATCATACTTAGCGAGCATCTTACGGAAAGCACCATGAATAAAGTGTGAACCACCATCAGTCATAAGATATCTAGGGACTCCAAACCTCGGAAAAATAACTTCTTTAAGCATTTTAATAGAAGTGTTATGATCAGCACTACTAGTTGGAATAGCTTCTACCCACTTAGTAACGTAATCAACAGCAACTAAAGTATGTGTATAACCATTGGAGGCAGGAAAAGGTCCCATATAATCAAAGCCCCAAACATCAAATGGTTTAATAACAAGAGAATAATTCATAGGCATTTCTTGACGTCTACTAATGTTACCTATTCTTTGACATTCATCACAAGATACGACAAACTTACGAGCATCTTTGAAAAGAGTAGGCCAATAAAAACCAGATTGTAGTACCTTGTGTGCAGTTCTATCTCCAGCGTGGTGTCCTCCATAGGATTCAGAGTGACACTTGCGTAGGATTTTTCCTGTTCATGCTCAGGCACACAACGTCTAATAATACCATCTACTCCTTCTTTATAAAGGTGTGGATCATCCCAGAAGTAATGTCTTAAATCATAAAAGAACTTTTTCTTTTGCTGGTATGTGAAACTAGGCAGTATATATTTAGCAACAATCTAATTAGCATAATCAGCATACCAAGGAGCAGTACGAGAAGCATTGACGACCGCTAATTGTTCATCAGGAAAGCTATCATTAATAGGCAGTGGGTCATCAAGAACATTCTCTAACCTAGACAAGTTGTCTGCAACGGGGTTCTCAGCTCCCTTTCTATCAATAATATGTAAGTCAAATTCTTGGAGCAAGAGAACCCATCTAATGAGTCTAGGCTTAGCATCTTTCTTTTCCATAAGATATTTAATAGCAGCATGATCAGTGTGAATAGTAACTTTGGAATCAACAATATAAGGTCTAAACTTATCACATGCAAACACAACTGCTAAGAACTCTTTTTTAGTGGTAGCATAATTTCTCTGGGCAGTATCAAGAGTCTTACTAGCATACTAGATGACATTCAATTTCTTATCGACTCTTTGCCCTAAAACAGCACCTACAGCATAATCACTAGCATCGCACATAATTTCAAAAGGTAAGTTCCAATCAGGTGGCTGAACAATAGGTGCAGTGATCAAAGCTTTCTTAAGTGTTTCAAATGCTTCTACACAATCATCATCAAAGACAAAAGGAATATCTTTTTGCAATAAATTAGTCAGAGGCCTAGAGATTTTAGAAAAGTCCTCAATGAACCTCCTATAAAAGCCGGCATGACCAAGGAAACTTCTTATACCTTTTATGTCCTTGGGACATGGCATCTTTTCAATAGCATCAACTTTGGCTTTATCAACTTCAATACCTCTCTCAGAGATCTTGTGCCCCAAGACAATGCCTTCATTAACCATAAAGTGACACTTTTCCCAATTCAAGACGAGACTAGTGTCTTCGCATCTCTGCAAAACTCGATCAAGGTTGCTCAAACAATCATCAAAAGAGGATCCATAGACGGAGAAGTCATCCATGAATACCTCACAAATCTTTTCACAAAAATCAGAAAATATAGCCATCATGCATCTTTGAAAGGTAGTAGGTGCATTACATAAACCAAAAGGCATACGTCTATAAGCAAAGGTACCAAAAGGGCAAGTAAAAGTAGTTTTAGATTGATCCCCCGCTGAAACAGGTATCTGTGAGGAACCAGAATAACCATCTAGAAAGCAAAAATGTGTGTGTTTGGATAGCCTTTCTAGCATTTGATCAATAGAAGGTAAAGGGTAATGATCTTTCTTAGTGGATTTATTTAACTTACGAAAATCAATTACCATCCTATAGCCTGTAATAATTCTTTGCGGGATCAATTCATCTTTATCATTAGGAACAACGGTAATACCTCCCTTATTAGGGACACAATGGACAGGGCTTACTCATTCACTATCAGCAACGGGATAAATAATACCTGCCTCAAGGAGCTTTAGTATCTCCTTTCTTACCACTTCCTTCATCTTGGGATTTAATCATCTTTGAGGATCTCTAACTGGTTTGGCATCTTTTTCCATTGAAATTTTGTGTTGACATAATGTGGGACTAATGCCCTTAAGATCATCCAGAGTATATCCAATAGCAGCTCTGTGCTTCTTTAGAGTTTTCAATAATCTTTCTTCTTCTTTATCTGAAAGGTTAGCACTAATAATAATAGGATATATTTCTTTTTTTCAAGATAAGAATACTTAAGATTATCAGGTAATGGTTTGAGTTCAAACACGGGATCAACCTTGGGTGGAGGGGGATCCCCAAGAATTTCAACGGGAAGGTTATGTTTCAGCATAGGTTCTTGTTTAAGGAACACTTCATCTATTTCTTCCGTTTCCTTCATAAACATATCGTTTTCATGGTCTAACAAATAATGTTCTAACGGATCAGTTGGAGGAACAGCAGTGGAAGCAAGACCAATGATCTCGTCCTTACTAGGTGGTTCCCTTTCTCGAGGTTGTCTACTAAACTTAGCAAAATTGAACTCATGAGACATACCATCTATGCCAACAGTGACGACCTTCCTTTTACAATTAATCTTAGCACTAGCAGTATTCAAGAAGGGTCTACCAAAAATAATGGGACAAAAATCATCTTGTGGAGAAGCAAAAACAAGAAAATCAGCAGGGTATTTAACCTTCCCACACAAAACTTCAACATCTCTAACAATCCCAATAGGTTTAATGGTGTCCCTATTAGCAAGCTTAATAGTAACATCAATGTCTTCTAATTCAACAGGTGCAATATCGTGCATAATTTCTTTATAAAGGTCATAAGGTATCGCACTAGCACTAGCACCCATATCACATAAGCCATGATAACAATGATCTCCTATTTTAACAGAAATAACAGGCATGCCTACAACAGGTCTACGTGTCTTAGTATCAGGTCTAGCAATATTAGCAGTCTCACCACAGAAAGAGATAACATGCCCATCTAAGTCCTCATCGAAGAGATCTTTAATCATATCAATACTAGGTTCAACATTAATTTGCTCAGGAGGAGTATAAGTCCTAGTATTACTCTTACAAACAATAGTCGAAGCTTTAGCATGATCTTTTATCCTAACAGGAAAAGGAGGTTTTTCAACATAAGCAGTAGGAATAATAGGATCACTACATGTAATAGTCTTTTCTTCAACTGTAATAGGTGCAACTACTTTCACTTCAACAGGATGATTGTATTTAAACCACTTCTCTTTAGGGAGATCAACGTGAGTAGCAAAAGTTTCACAAAAAATGGCTACTATCTTAGAGTCAAGTCCATACTTAGAGCTAAATCCACGGAAAGCATCGGTATCCATAAAAGATTTAACACAATCGAACTTAGGTTTCATACCTGACTCCTTACCATCATCGGATCCCCAATCTTCAGAGTTATGTTTAATTCTTTCCAATAAGTCCCATTTGAAATCAATAGTCTTCGGGATATAGGAACCAGCACAGGATGTATCGAGCAGGTTGCGATTATCAAGAGAAAGTCGAGCATAAAAGTTCTGAATAATCATTTCCTGAGAGAGCTCATGATTGAGGCATGAATACAACATTGACTTAAGCCTCCCCCAAGGTTGAGCCATGCTTTCTCCTTAGCGAGGCCAGAAATTATATATGTAATTACGATCACGATGAACAAGATGCATAGGATAGAACTTCTGGTGAAATTCCAACTTCAATCGCTTATAATTCCAAGATCTCGTATCATCACATAGCCTATACCATGTCATTGCATCTCCCTTCAAAGATAAAGGGAAGACCTTCCTTTTGACAACATCATCGGGAATACCTGCAAGCTTAAATAATCCACAAACTTCATCCACAAAGATAAGGTGTAAGTCGGGATGCAATGTTCCGTCTCCTGCAAAAGAATTAGCTAGCAGTTTTTCTATCATACCCGAAGGAATCTCAAAGTGAATATTTTCATAAAGTTCAGTAGGTTGAGGAGCATCTCTTTGATCTTCTGGTTGGGGTGAAGATACCCCAAACAAGCCCCTCAAAGGATTAGTTTCCATAGTGACAAGTAACAGAAAATTTCAGCACACTATATAAATGTTTCCTTACCAAGTTCCACTCACCAAGAGCGCTACGCTCCCCAGCAACGGCGCCAGAAAAGAGTCTTGATGACCCACAAGTATAGGGAATCTATCGTAGTCCTATCGATAAGTAAGAGTGTCGAACCCAACGAGGAGCAGAAGGAAATGATAAGCGGTTTTCAGTAAGGTTTTCTCTGCAAGCACTGAAATAGTAGGTGATAGATAGTTTTGTGATAAGATAAATAGTAACGAGCAAAAAGTAAATAGAGTAAATAAAGTGCAGCAAGGTGGACCAATCCTTTATGTAGCAAAGGATAAGCCTGGACAAATTCTAATAATGAAGAAGGAGCTCCCGAGGACACATTGGGAATTATCGTCAAGCTAGTTTTCATCACGTTCAGAAGATTCTCGTTCGGTACTTTGATAATTTGATATGTGGGTGGACCGGTACTTGGGTACTGTCCTAACTTGGAAAAGCATCCCACTTATGATTAAACCCTATTGCAAGCATCCGCAACTACAAAAGAAGGTATTAAGGTAAACCTAACCACAACATTAAGCATATGGATCCATATCAACCCCTAACGAAGCAACGCATAAACTAGGGTTTAAGCTTCTGTCACTCTAGCAACCCATCATCTACTTATTACTTCCCTATGCCTTCCTCTAGGCCCAAATAATGGTGAAGTGTCATGTATTCGACGTTCACATAACACCACTAGAGGAAAGACAACATACATCTCATCAAAATATCGAACGAATACCAAATTCACATGACTACTAATAGCAAGACTTCACCCATGTCCTCAGGAACAAACGTAACTACTCACAAAGCATATTCATATTCATAATCAGAGGAGTAATAATATGCATAAAGGATCTGAACATATGATCTTCCACCAAGTAAGCCAAATAGCATCAACTACAAGGAGTAATCAACACTACTAGCAACCCACAGGTACCAATTTGTGGTTTTGATACAAGATTGGATACAAGAGATGAACTAGGGTTTTGAGAGGAGATGGTGTTGGTGAATATGTTGATGGAGATTGACCCCCTCCCAATGAGAGGATCATTGGTGATGACGTTGGCGATGATTTCCCCCTCCCGGAGGGAAGTGTCCCCGGTAGAACAGCTCCGCCAGAGCCCTAGATTGATTCCTCCATGGTTCCGCCTCGTGGCGGCGGAGTTTCATCCCGTAAGCTTGCCCACGATTTTTTCCCTGTCTCCTAGACAGGGTGTGGGCCCCCTGGCCTATTTCTTTTTCTCATAAATTCTTATTAATTCCAAAAAGTTGTTTCGTGGAGTCTGAGGACTTTTGGAGTTGTGCAGAATAGGTTTCCAACGTTTGCTCCTTTTCCAGCCAGAATTCCAGCTGCTCGCATTCCCCCTCCTCATGATAAACCTTGTAAAATAAGAGAGAATAGCCATAAGTATTGAGATATAATGTGTAATAACAGCCCATAATGCAATAAATATTGATATAAAAGCATGATGCAAAATGGACGTATCATCCCTCCCCGCCAGATCCACATCCCCTGCTCCAGAATGTCACAGCCAAAGCTCCACCATGTATCCTGAAAGCACAAGTGCTCCCTGGGTGATTTTGGTAATTAATGTCAACATATCTCTTGTTGGACTAATACTTTTATCTAGTATATTTCAGATAAGTCCAACAGTGGAGTGGCATGGACAAGAGGATGTGGAACCCCTTCAAGAAGCAAAGGACAAAGGATTGGCTCAAGCTCAAAGCTCAGGACTCTACATTTTCTGTTTTAGTGATCCAAGATCACATTGAGTCCATAGGAAAGCCAATACTATTAAAAGGGGAAGAGGTGTTTCTTAATGGCTTGCTTGCTCAAAGTGCTTAGTGATATGCTCCAAAAACCCTCAACCACTCTCTCATATCCACATATGTCCCAAACAAAAAGTCAAACTCGGCCCCATCGAAACTTTCTATCCGGCGCCACCGAGTTCACTTGACATAGCCACTGCTAGAAACCCTAATCAATTCGGTCTCACCGAGATGGGCTTGCAAACTCTCTATTGCCTATTGCAATAATCTTGATCTCACCGAGATATGCAATTGGTCCCACCGAGTTTTCTTGACCAACTCTCTGTTTTGCTTATTACCCAAATCGGTCCCACCGAGTTTGTGTAATCGGTCAAACTGAGATGAGGTTTTACCCTAACCCTAGCACATCGTTCTCACCGAGTTGATCATGTTGGTCCCACCGAAATGCCTAACGGTCACATTATGAACTGAATCGGTCTGACCGAGTTTTCTGATTCGGTCCCACTGAGTTTGGTAAATTGTGTGTAACAGTTAGATTTTGTGTGGAGGCTATATATACCCCTCCACCCACACTTCATTCGTGGAGAAAGCCATCAGAACATGCCTACACTTTTAGCATTCATTTTGTGAGAGAGAACCACATACTCATGTGTTGAGACCAAGATAGTCCAGTCCAAACACATAAATCTTGATATCTAGCCTTCCCCAAGTTGCTTTCCACTCAAACCATCTTTCCACCAAATCCAAATCTGTGAGAGAGAGTTGAGTGTTGGGGAGACTATCATTTGAAGCACAAGAGCAAGGAGTTCATCATCAACACACCATCTATTACCTTTTGGAGAGTGGTGTCTCCTAGATTGGTTAGGTGTCACATGGGAGCCTCCGTCAAGATTGTGGAGTTGAACCAAGGAGTTTGTAGGGGAAAGGAGATCGCCTACTTCATGAAGATCTACCCTAGTGAGGCAAGTCCTTCGTGGGCGATAGCCATGGTGGGATAGATGCTACGTCTTGAGCTTCCGTTGGTTTTCCTCGAAGAGGAGAGGGTGATGCAGCAATAGTAGCGTAAGTATTTCCCTAAGTTTTTGAGAACCAAGGTATCAATCCAGTAGGAGGCTCCTCAAAAGTCCCACGCACCTACACAAATAAACTGAGAACTCGCAACCAACGCAATAAAGGGGTTGTCAATCCCTTCACGGCCACTTGCGAAAGTGAGATCTAAAAAAGATAGAAAGATAAGGTAAATATATTTTTGGTATTTTATAATATAGATGCAAAAAGTAAAGATGCAAATAAAAGTTGATTGGAAGCAAATATGATAAGAGATAGACCCGGGGGCCATAGGTTTCACTAGTGACTTCTCTCAAGATAGCATAAGTATTACGGTGGGTGAACAAATTACTGTCGAGCAATTGATAGAAAAGCAAATAATTATGAGATTATCTAGGCATGATCATGTATATAGGCATCACGTCCGCAACAAGTAGACCGACTCCTGCCTACATCTACTACTATTACTCCACACATCGACCGACTCCTGCCTGCATCTAGAGTATTAAGTTCATAAGAATAGAATAACGCATTAAGCAAGATGACATGATGTAGAGGGATAAACTCAAGCAATATGATATAAACCCCATCTTGTTATCCTCGATGGCAATAATACAATATGTGCCTTGCAACCCTTTCTGTCACTGGGTAAGGACACCGCAAGATTGAACCCAAAGCTAAGCACTTCTCCCATGGCAAGAAAGATCAATCTAGTAGGCCAAACCAAACTGATAATTCGAAGAGACTTGCAAAGATAACTTCATCATACATAAAAGAATTCAGAGAAGATTCAAATATTATTCATAGATAAACTTGGTCATAAACCCACAATTCATCGGATCTCGACAAACACACCGCAAAAAGAGATTACACCGAATAGATCTCCACAAGAGAGGGGGAGAACATTGTATTGAGATCCAAAAAGAGAGAAGAAGCCATCTAGCTAATAACTATGGACCCATAGGTCTGTGATAAACTACTCACAACTCATCGGAGGGGCAAGGATGTTGATGTAGAAGCCCTTCGTGGTCGATCCCCCCTCCGGCAGAGTGCCGACGAAGGCTCCAAGATGAGATCTCACGGATACAGAAGGTTACGGTGGTGGAAATTGTGTTTCGTCTCCTCCCTGGATGTTTTCGAGGTACATAGGCTTATATAGAAGGAAGAAGTACGCCGGTGGACGCCCGAGGGGCCCACGAGACAGGGGGCGCGCCCTATGGGGGGGCGTGCCCTCCAATCTCGTGGGAGCCTCGGCTGCTTCTTGACTTGCACTCCAAGTTCTCTGGATCACGTTCGTTCCAAAAATCATGCTCCTGAAGGTTTCATTCCGTTTGGACTCTGTTTGATATTCCTTTTCTTCGAAATACTGAAATAGGCAAAAAAAACAGCAATATGGGCTGGGCCTCCGGTTAGTAGGTTAGTCCCAAAAATGATATAAATGTGTCAAATAAAGCCCATAAACATCCAAAAGGGGTTATATAATAGCATGGAACAATCAAAAATTATAGATACGTTGGAGACGTATCAATAGACAAGGTTGCTTCTTCGTGGACCCTTCGTGGGTGGAGCCCTCCATGGACTCGCGCAGCCATTACCCTTCGTGGGTTGAAGTCTCCATCAATGTGGATGTACGATGGCACCACCTATCAGAACCACGGACAAAAAATCTCCGTGTCTCCAATTGCGTTTGCACACTCCAATTCCTTCCCTTTACATTCTTGCAATTTGCATGCTTTACTTCCCGCTGCTCATATACTCTTGTCATGCTTGCTTGATATGTATTGTGAATGTTTAAACATGTGCTAAAACCCTAACTCAACTTGAAGAAATTAAAAACTGCTACTTTTCTTGCTAAGAGTCTATTCACCCCCCTCTAGACACCTCTTCTCGATCCTTTCAATTGGTATCAGAGCTTTGGTCTCCATTGCTTTGGGTTAATGACCATTGGAGGAAGATGGATGAGTCTATGTTGGGGAGTCTTAGACATAGATAGGGACAGAGCCAGGATTCGGACATGAGGGGGGCGAACGCGATAACAATCATTCAAGACACACAGTGCAAGAATATAGTCACAAAAGTTGCGTTGATAAAAATCTTAGCAATTCCTGTGGTTATGTTCATATGATGTACATCCATTTGTATCAACTTCTTATACTTCTAGTGGTGTCACAATATACTGATCATCAGTTTGCACAGTAACTAGATTGGAGTTGAGTTATCATCTGCAACCGGTTAACTTCTGATGGAATTTCAGATCCAACAATAGGAGCATCCCAAGTTGGAAACATCAGATTTGTAAAATGAATATATTTCTGTTGCCTTTATCGATCTTACCTTGATTTAAAGAGAGTTATTTTTATCTCTAATGTCATTGCTAATCTAAATAATAAATTTGACCACCAGTAAATTGCATTATGCAATTGTTCTAATTTTCCAATTCACGGGCATCTAGTACTGATATATTGTACTTTGTAGCCTGCATTAGTATATTGATGTGTGTACCTTAAACATTGAGTTAGAGTGCCAAGGTCATGCGATGAAGCACGCAAGCAGCCGTGATCGCTGCTTCGATGGAGTGAACTAGTCGTGCACATCATTAGTATTTACCGTGCCATCATGTTCATCACATGGTGCGAACTTAAATCAATTGGCCTTAAAAAGGTCCCAATTAATTTCTTCCTCTTCATCTATAAAGACATGAGTAAACAGTCAAATATTTTCTGATCAATTTCTATCAGTTTTAGGGTACAAATTAAAACAGATCATAAACTATAAATCTAGAAGTTAACAGTTAAGACTAACCGCAGATCCGTGAATCGTGGTCGTGCTTGCGCTGAACTGGAGGTTGAGGAAATCGCTTGTTTCAGCCGTAGCTGGTTGACGCCATCATGGCGGTGAGTAGCTGAGCAACGTCTCTAGATCGATCTACAGCGCGCCGGCCCCTAGCGAAGACGACCGAGCAATGAAGATGAACAGAATAGCGAGCAGGCTGCTAGGCTTGATCGGATCGTATATCAAAGACTAGGCCTGTAGCACTTTTTCAGGGAAGACTAGGCTTGATTTTGTTTGTTTGGGGCTGTTGTGACTAGCAAGTAATGCCTACTGTATAATGGGCTTGAGTTAGCCACGAAGGCCTGCCTAGTCAGGGGGGCAAAAACGTTACCACGCTTTGTTTTAAAGTGATTCGTTCCTAAAAATAATATCGCTATTAGGGAGTTAGCAATTTGTTAGGGGGGGTCTAGCCCCCCCTCGTCCCCCCTTGAATCCGTCCCTGGACATAGAGTGCCTATACTTGATGGGGAGTTTTCTCATGAGTGGAAAAGTGAGATGCTTGAGATTTTCAATGAATATCATTTGAGCAAGTACATTACTACTCATTGTGCTCGCCTTGTTGATCCTTTGCATCCCACACCCGATGAGGATCTTGACATGATTCGCAATCTTAGAACTATCAATCTTATCATTAGAGGATTGCCTAAAAAAATTATTGCTAGCTTACCTGCTCTAGATTGTGCTTACACCATATGGAGATTTCTTGAGGAACGATTTCCAAATTATTCCTTGAAAAATCTAGATGAAATTCTCCATAAGTCCATTACCTTGAATAGGATGAATATTAGTGATCCTAAGTTTGATGATTGCCTGTTTGAGCTTCGTGATATTATGCGTGCCAAAGGAGATGTTGGAATTGTTAGCAATATCCTTTCCGAAGTCATTAGAATTCATAGAGATGAACATTGTTACGATCATACTTCTAATGAATCACCTTCTCTAGGAATTGATCCATCACATGATGATGTTGAACATGGATACTATGATGAGGACGATGATAGTGACTTTGGTCTTGATGAGTCTATGAGACACTTTGGTCTTATGGCTAATCTTCACGGCTACATGGCTGGAGGAATGGAATGGGTCCTTGATAGTGGATGTACCGATCACATCACTGGAGACAAGGATATGTTTCGTGAGCTTGCTGAAAATGACGACCCTCGAAAGTATGTCACTTTTGGTGATAACTCAAAGGGTAAGGTGGTTGGCCTCGGTAAGGTGGCCATCTCACATGATAGCTCCATACAAAATGTCATGCTCGTTGAATCTCTTGGATATAATTTACTTTCAGTATCTAGACTTGCTGATTTCAGTTTCAATGTCCTATTTACTGAAGTAGATTGCCAAGTGTTTCGAAGAGACAATCATAAAATGGTCTTTACCGATATTCGTAGAGGTGATCTTTACATTGTCGATTTCACTAAAAAGGCTCAACCTAGAACTTGCTTAATTGCTAAATCTTCTAAAGGCTGGTTGTGGCATATAAGGTTAGGTCATGTGGGCATGCGAAATCTTGATAAGCTTATTAAAGGTGATCATATCCTTGGAGTAAAAGATGTTATATTTGACAAGGATAGACTTTGTAGTGCTTGTCAAGCAGGAAAATAGGTTGGAGGAAGCCACCCCGTGAAGAACATCATGACCACGACAAGACCGCTCGAGCTACTTCATATGGATCTCTTTGGTCCCAACACTTACAAGAGTCTCGGTGGTAACTCGTTCGGTTTAGTCATAGTCGATGATTTTTCAAGATTTACGTGGGTGTTCTTTCTTGATGATAAATTGCAGGTCCAAAAGATCTTCAAGAACTTCGCTAGGAAGGCCCAAAATCAATTTGAAGTGAAGATCAAGAAGGTTTGCAGCGACAACGGAACGGAGTTCAAAACGCAAATGTGGATACCTTTCTTGACGAAAAAGGGATTTCACATGAGTTCTCGGCTATGTACACGCCTCAACAAAATGAGAGGAAGAACCGGACTCTTATTGAGATGGAAAGAACGATGCTTGATGAGTACAAGACACCAAAACACTTTTGGGCGGAAGCGGTTGAGACAGCTTGTCATGCAACACATTGCTTGTATCTTCACAAGCTACTCAGCAAGATGGCATACGAGCTCCTCACAGGTAACAAACCCCAAGTTGGATACTTTCAAGTATTCGGCTCAAAGTGCTACATTCTTGATAAGCATCGTCGCTCTAAATTTTCTCCCAAATCTCATGAAGGTTTCCTACTTGGTTATGGCTCAAACTCTCATACTTACCGTGTCTACAACAATTTCACCTGAAAGGTTGAAGAGATGGTAGATGTGAAGTTCGATGAATCTAACGGCTCACAAGTAGAGCAATTGCCAATTGATGTAGGAGACAAAGACCCCTTAGAAGCAATCCAAGACTTGCCTATTGGTAGGATACATCCAATAGAGGTGAAGGAGAGTACCTCGTACGTCCAAGTGGAAGCTTCTACCTCATGACAAGGTGAACCAGGAGTTGACACGGAAGCATCCACAAGTGGGACACACTAAGATGAAGAAAACGAGGAAGTACATCAAGATGAACCTCAACAACCTCCTTCTCCACCACGACAAGGGAACGACAACGTCAACAATGAAGAATGCCAAGAAGAAGAGCAAGATGATGAAGAAGATGTTCCACCCTGAACAAAACAAAATCTCTCACGAGTTAGAGCAAGAGTCTCAAGAGATCATCCCGTCGAGAAAATCTACAATGATATACAAACCGGGAGAATCACTCGCTCTAAAACTCGTTTGGCTAATTTTTGTGAACATTATTCATTCATCTCTTGCATTGAACCCATGAAGGTTGAAGAAGCATTGGAAGATCCGGATTGGATAAATGCCATGCATGAAGAGCTACACAACTTTGAGAGAAACCAAGTATGGACATTGGTCGAGAAGCCCGACAACAACCACAACATCATCGATACCAAATGGGTGTTTCGCAACAAGCAAGATGAAGATGGACAAGTAGTTCGCAACAAAGCACGTCTCGTCGCCCAAGGCTACACTCAAGTCGAAGGTATGGACTATGGTAAGACATATGCCCCCGTTGCTTGACTTGAGTCCATACGCATCTTACTTGCCTATGATAATCACCATGATATCACCTTGTACCAAATGGACATTAAAAGTGCTTTTCTAAATGGTGAAATTGAGGAGGAAGTTTATGTTAAGCAACCTCACGGCTTTGTTAACAAGAAACCCGATCATGTTTACAAACTTCACAAAGCTCTTTATGGTCTTAAACAAGCTCCTAGAGCATGGTATAAATGCTTGACCAAGTTCCTTGTTGAAAAAGGCTTTGAGATTGGAAAAATTGATTCTACTCTTTTCACTAAAAGGGTTAATGGAGAATTATGTGACAAATTTATGTTGATGATATTATATTTGGTTCAACTAACCCTCATTTTAGTGAGAAGTTTGGAAAGCTAATGACGGAGAAGTTTGAGATGCCTATGATGAGTGAACTCAAATTCTTTCTTGGTTTGCAAATCAAGCAAACTAAGGAAGGTACCTTTGTCTCTCAAACAAAGTACACCAAGGACTTATTCAAGAAGTTCAATATGCAAGAATGCAACGGTATGAATACACCCATGCCTACTAGTGGACATCTTGATTTGACTAAAGATGGTGAATCCATTGATCAAAAAGTTTACCGCTCTATGATTGGTTCATTGTTATATCTATGTGCCTCTCATCCCGATATTATGCTTAGTGTGTGCATGCACGATATCAAGTGGCCCCCAAAGAATGTCATCTTAAGGCTGTGAAAAGGATAGTGAGATACTTAATACATACACCAAATTTTGGCATTTGGTATCCTAAGAGGTCTCCTTTTGATCTTGTTGGCTACTCTGACTCGGACTATGCCGGAGACAAGGTTGATAGAAAGTCCACTTCAGGTACTTGTCAATCTCTTGGTAGATCTCTTGTGTCTTGGTCCTCCAAGATACAAAACTTGGTATCCTTATCCACCGCCGAAGCGGAATACATTGTCGCCGGTTCATGTTGTGCTCAATTACTTTGGATGACCCAAACTCTTAAAGATTATGGAATATATGTGAAACATGTTCCATTGCTTTGTGACAATGAGAGTGCTATTAAGATTGCTCACAATCCCATGCAACACTCTCTAACTAAGCATATTGAAGTTCGTCATCATTTCATTCGAGATCACGTTGCTAAAGGTGATATTGATCTTAAACATGTTTGTACTGATAAGCAATTGGCGGATATATTCACCAAACCGCTTGATGAGAAAGTATTTGGCCAGTTGAGAGGATAATTGAACATCATTGATGCTTCAAACTTGGAGTAGGAACTCCTTTTTAATACATGCAAGGCATGAGCCTTTTACTAATCCTTGATATTTCTCTTATGATGATAATCATATGTCTTGGATATATTTGCACCCTTGCATGCTATCTAACCCTTGTAGGTACTTGGATGAATCCAACTCTACGAGATTGCAACTCACTCACATCTGGAGAAATATCTACATCACCAAGTCTCTACAATATGGTGGTTGAAGACAAGGAAGCATGAAACCTTTCAACATATCCTTTGACAATTTCTATATATCAAATTTCATTTGGTATCAAACTTCATGATTGTAATTTTGGAAACACAAGTGATATTCCTTGCAAAACTAACCCATGTAGGTAGATGAACTCAAATTCCAAGTGGTGCTCCCAACTCTTGATGAGCTACATCAACCTTGAGCCTCCTACACAAGTTCAACTACATGATCAAGATCAACACCATCACCCAAGGTATGTTATTCCATCTTAGAGAAGCTTTACTCCAAGTCATGGGTTAAAGCAGCTCAACAAGATGTGAATACTTCAAGATGCTTTAAACGAAAAATGGTAACCCCATTTTGAGATTAAACGATGAGTATGACCTTGATCAAGTGATCTCACTTGACTCCTAAGTCAATATACTCTAACATAGGTGACTTTGTCACCGACCAATTCTAGATGAAGTTCTCTAGTGTTTCTCTCTGCTCTTGCATTTGTCCCATGCATATTTGTTTCCCCTTTCAAAAAAACTTCATCTAGACTTCTTTTCATTTCTTTCCTTTTTGTTCTGCATTCCCTACATCCAATTCATTGCAAATCCTTTAGTTAATTCCTTGCAAATCTTTGTGAGATCTTATTTGCCTAGCGAGCTGAGGTGACTATTGCTCTTTCTCTGTGTTGAACTCCTTCACACCGGTTAGTCACTTTCGGTCAAACCGAACCCTTTCGGAGCAATCGAAGAACACAACTCGGTGTCACCGTTTTCACTGCAGAGAAGACAATTTGCAACTTGCACTCTGCACTTTTGTCCTAGCTCCACTCAATGATTCCTGTCCTCTACCAGTATCATATTCTATATGCTGCTTTGCTCTGTGACTCAAGGACCAAACCTATTTGAATCACAATCCAGAAGAACCCTTCTTGGAAACTGATGTCAAAGGGGGAGAGAGAGATCACATCAAAGCTTAATCACTTCAACAGGGGGAGAGAGATATTCACTTCAAAGAAAGAGAGAGCCCCAAATGCTTGGTATTCAAAGAGGAGAGAAGTCACATGTCTTTAGAGGGGAAAGACATGTTTGTGTTTGTTTGCTTGTTTGCATTTCCCCTAATTTTCTGTTCCCTATCTTCTCCCAGTATCCCATATAAGATTCAGGGGGAGCAAGACATCTAAGGAAGGAAATCTTCGAATTCATTGCATATCTTTACCTATTGGGGACATGTCTACACTCAAATGGAGTACCTAGTACTCACTCACTACATGTCATCCCAATCTTGGTACTCTTGTGGTTTGTTGTTCTTGCTCTGCTTAGTAGATGTTTCTGTGTTATCTAACCTTTTTTACTCAGGTTCATCTCTTCCAAAGCCAGATCTAGACCACAAGGTAAGTATATGCATCACACTCATGTGCATGAGGATCTCTTGCTGATGTACATATTGTTTGCAAGAAGGTCTCATGAGCATGAAGGTACATTTCCTATATTCACATCATTTGCTCTGATGCATATAGCCAAGATACATGTAACTCATTGCTTGCTCTATCATGATCATGCATTCACATGCTCTTATATTCATATTTACATGAATAAATACTTGTAGGGGGAGCCTATGCATGGTACATGTCCTTCCAAAGCTTTACCTGCCTTTCTCTATATCTTTTATCCAAATCTTTGATGTATGTTTTCATCAATTACCAAAAAGGGGGAGATTGAAAGCACAAGTGCTCCCTGGGTGATTTTGGTAATTAATGTCAACATATCTCTTGTTGGACTAATACTTTTATCTAGTATATTTCAGATAAGTCCAACAGTGGAGTGGCATGGATAAGAGGATGTGGAACCCCTTCAAGAAGCAAAGGACAAAGGATTGGCTCAAGCTCAAAGCTCAGGACTCTACATTTTCTATTTTAGTGATGCAAGATCACATTGAGTCCATAGGAAAGCCAATACTATTAAAAGGGGATGAGGTGTTGCTTAATGGCTTGCTTGCTCAAAGTGCTTAGTGATATGCTCCAAATACCCTCAACCACTTTCTCATATCCACATATGTCCCAAACCAAAAGTCAAACTCAGCCCCAT
Organism: Triticum aestivum; assembly: GCF_018294505.1. Taxonomy (NCBI): domain Eukaryota; kingdom Viridiplantae; phylum Streptophyta; class Magnoliopsida; order Poales; family Poaceae; genus Triticum; species Triticum aestivum. Next base: position 376,709,632 of record NC_057804.1, on the reverse strand, counting down.
CGAAACTTTCTATCTGGCGCCACGGAGTTCACTTGACATAGCCACTGCCAGAAACCCTAATCAATTCGTCTCGCCGATGGGATCTCGGTCTCACCGAGATGGGCTTGCAAACTCTCTGTTGCCTGTTGCAATAATCTCGGTCTCACCGAAATATGAAATCTGTCCCACTGAGTTTGCTTGACCAACTCTCTGTTTCTCTTATTACCCAAATCGGTCCCACCGAGTTTGTGTAATCGGTCAAACCGAGATGAGGTTTTACCCTAACCCTAGCACATCGGTCCCACCGAGTTGATCATGTCGGTCCCACCGAAATGCCTAACAGTCATATTATGAACTGAATCGGTCTGACCGAGTTTTCTGATTCGATCCCACCGAGTTTGGTAAATTGTGTGTAATGGTTAGATTTTGTGTGGAGGCTATATATACCCCTCCACCCACTCTTCATTCGTGGAGAAAGCCATCAGAATATGCCTACACTTCTAGCATTCATTTTGTGAGAGAGAACCACCTACTCATGTGTTGAGACCAAGATATTCCATTCCAGCCACATAAATCTTGATCTCTAGCCTTCCCCAAGTTGCTTTCCACTCAAATCATCTTTCCACAAAATCCAAATCTGTGAGAGAGATTTGAGTGTTGGGGAGACTATCATTTGAAGCACAAGAGCAAGGAGTTCATCATCAACACACCGTCCATTACCTTTTGGAGAGTGGTGTCTCCTAGATTGGTTAGGTGTCACTTGGGAGCCTTCGTCAAGATTGTGGAGTTGAACCAAGGAGTTTGTACGGGCAAGGAGATCGCCTACTTCGTGAAGATCTACCCTAGTGAGGCAAGTCCTTCGTGGGCGATGGCCATGGTGGGATAGACAAGGTTGATTCTTCATGGACCCTTCGTGGTTGGAGCCCTCCGTGGACTCGCGCAGCCGTTACCCTTCGTGGGTTGAAGTCTCCATCAACGTGGATGTATGATAGAACCACCTATCGGAACCACGGATAAAAAATCTCCGTGTCTCCAATTGCGTTTGCAGACTCCAATCCCTTCCCTTTACATTCTTGCAATTTGCATGCTTTACTTTCCGCTACTCATATACTCTTGTCATGCTTGCTTGATATGTATTGTGAATGTTTAAACATGTGCTAAAAGTCCACCTCAACTTGAAGAAATTAAAAACTGCTACTTTTCTTGCTAAGAGTCTATTCACCCCCCTCTAGACACCTCTTCTCGATCCTTTCATATCCCGGGGAGACCGACGAGTGTTCAGCCAAGAAGAGGTTTATCATGGCCTCTAGGCGGACGTTGGCGAGGTGGTCGCCGTTCGCCCTGACCTGTCAATCCCGGAGCAACACGTTGCCGCGGAAGCCGCCGAAGACGTTGACTACGTTGCAATGCCGAAGGCTTCATGTCAGTGGGCTAGCGTATTACTGTATCTCGAGAAAGCTAGCTACGACATCCAGCTCGTCCACACCGACGGCTTCACACGGGCCATGTCATAGGTTAAGTGGTCCATCCCCAACCCCTCTGGTTCAACCACCGTCGATCTCTTGGACGGTCGTGCTGCTGATCTCCTCTGCCAAGCGGTCAAGTATTTGCGAGCTTTATACGCCATCGAGCCCATTTTGTCATTTCTGAAGGATACGTTCTACGGCGGCGGCTTGGGATCCTCAATTGCCAAGTCAAATCTCATCGACCACGACCACGACCATGAGGAGGGCACCCATGAAGGTTCTTCCAAGGTGAAACATCCCATCTGTGACATCAGAGAGCGCACCATGGGTTTGTGCTCTTCTAATTGGAAGGATCCCGTCCATGAAATGTGAGGCAACATTCTATCAGCAAATCTTACTTTTTCTAGCTTGCCAACCTGTACACTTTGTTGTAGTAGCATTTTCCGTGCGGTGCTTTAACTGTGCCATGTTTAATTATTTCAGTTATGCAAAAATGTATTGTTCAATAAGTCTATGTGATGTTTAAGTATGAATTGTCCACTTTAGTTTCACGAATGGCTATATTTGGTTGTTTATAGTGAGTAGATGCCTTGTTTATCTGTATTTGGTTGTTAGGTTGGTTGGAGTGAGCATTTTTCTAGTTATCAAGAAGATGCCTTGTTTATCTGTATTTGGTTCTTAGTTTGGTTGCAGTGAGCATTTTTCCAGTTATCAAGCAGATGCCTTGTTTGTCTGTATTTGGTTGTTAGGTTGCTTTTTTGAGCATTTGTCCAGCTATCAAGCAGATGCCTTGTTTATCTGTATTTGGTTCTTAGATTGCTTTTTTTAGCATTTGTCCAGTTGTCAAGCAGATGCCTTGTTTATCTTTATCTGCTTGTTAGGTTGGTTGCAGTGAGCATTTGTCCAGTTTTCAAGCATATGCCATGTTTATCTGTATTTAGTTGTTAGGTTGGTTGCAGTGAGACTCTGTCCAGTTTTCAATGGCTATATTTGGTTGTTATACTAGTCATTTATGCCTTGTTTATTTCAGTCATTCACAATGTGTTGTTCATTATGTGCAAGTCGGAACTGTGCCGCTCGACTACATCAATACCAGTTTGAACAGCTATATTTGGTTCCAGTTATTCCTGGTGTAGTTAACACATGCCCTTTATTTTAGTTTTACACATTTATCCAGTGTGATGTTTAAACATTACCTACGTTCTATTCATTTTCAACAATACCAATTTGAATTGCAATATTTGATGGTTGTTAAGTCTGCTGTCGGTAACATTGCCTTCCATTTTATATCTGCTTTAACAGCATGCTGAAACCAACACATTCAAGCTATCATTTGGAGATGATATTGTTTACCTTTGCTATATTTGTTTGATGTTAAGATTGTTGTACTTATCATGCCTTTCCACTACTTATGCAGGACAACAACGGGGGTGGCCACCATTTTCCGCCGAGGTTAGCTTCATCCTTCGGCTTGTACTCCCCCCGTCGTTCCATAATGTAGTGCATATAGATCCAGGCCTGGACACTAGTTAGCTTCTAATATTGACTTGTTGCTTGTAGGTACATATGCCCTTGGCAAGGATCCACACATCGACCCTTTTTGCGTATGGGCAATGAGATATTGATGAACAAGCATCAAGTGAGGAAACTGATAAGGATTATTAGCAAAAAGATATGAATGGTGGCAAGCAAATTATTTGTTTATCCTCTATCCAACAGAACAGTGAGCTGTAGGATGGTAACTACAAACTCTGCAGCCTTCTCTTTTTACTGCCAGTAATGAGTTGTTAGACAACAATGTCTGAATCTTTTTTGTTCCCAGTGGTTCCCGAAGCAGTTCACTCAAGATTACCTCGCAAAGTACATGATTGGTGGACACACAATGAAGGTTAAAGTATTTCATCCAGACTACAATGAGCATCGAGAAGTCCTAATGAAGACAGTGAAGGATGGATGGGCAGCCATCACAAGGGGTTGGCCTAGAGTCGTGCACGCATTACGCATGGAGGAGGGCACAATATGGGCATTCTGCTTCACCTTCTCCAGCAACCAGAATGTCTTTCGCCTCTCTCTTTACAGTCTTTAGTACAACTGTGATTCATCATTCTTTACTTGGTGCTTCTGTAGTTCTTCAGTATATGTACCTGTGCATCGAATTATGGATTCGTGGTTGAACCTATATTTGTAATAAACATGGTTGGATATGAAATAAATGATTGCCTACTTTCAAATTCAAAACATGTGATTTTTAAATTAGGGATTAATTAGGGATTAGTTAGGGATTACACTGCACACGGTTTGCGAAAGCGAAACGTCTGCGATATACGTGGAGATCACAAACGTTTCTAGGATCCACTATGTGTACGATCAATCTCCACTGCACACATGACTTTCTCTTGAAAACTGATTGTGTTAGGCCACCTTGCACAAACGTTTACCACATAAAAACTATGTGTGATGGACAGCCTTTGCCACACAGTTTCTTCTACGCACCGTGTGTGATGCATTCAATAATGCAAGCGATAAATTATTAATATCGTGTGCAATGGCAACGCTATCACAAACGATTTAACGGGAAAAATTGTTTGTTATGTACATGTGAACAAAAACATTTTCCTTGGAGCGACTGTGTGGGATGTACATACGAACGGAAACATTTAGCGGGGACTGACTGTGTGGGATGTACTTGCGACTGAAACAATTTTGCCTGTATAATTGTATTTTTCTAGCTCTACTGTACGTATTTCCGTATTTGAGCGCTCGTCGGTCGCACACGACCTCATTTTGCCGAGTGTGTGTGCCCGGAGGGCATATCCCCGACGGATTCTGGGTCGTGTGGGAAGGACTCCCCCTATCGCCCACACTCACTTGGCGACGGTACCAAATGCCATCGCGGAAAGGGGTTGAAACCGTCTGTTTAGGACCGACGCGTACCAGTGTATGAATATGAATTTGTTTTGGTGTTATTCTAGTACGAACTCTAGGATAGATCGAACGGAAAAAATAGCTTTGTGTTATTTTAGCATGAACTCTTGAATAGATCGAACGAAAAGAATAGCTTTGAGATGGTTTCGTGCCCTGCAAACAATTCCTATCTTTTGTTCACCGCTAATAGGAACTCGGGAGTGATTCTTTAGCGCACTTTGAGGGATAATCATATGATCCAACTATGTTAGCATTATTGAGAGGTTGCACTAGCGAAAGTACGGACCCTAGGCCTCATTTTTAAGCATTGCAAAACCGTTTTTGTGCCCGTTTACTATTTGCTACCTTTCTATTTTTATATATACAGATTATAAAAATATATTTCTACCATCAATATTACACTTGTATCACCATCTCTTCGCCGAACTAATGCACCTATACAATTTGTCATTGTATTGGGTGTGTTGGGGACACAAGAGATTTCTTGCATTTGGTTGCAGGGTTGTTTGAGAGAGACCATCTTCATCCTACACCTCCCACGGATTGATAAACCTTAGGTTATCCACTTGAGGGAAAATTGCTACTGTCCTATAAAACTCTGCGCTTGGAGGCCCAACACGAGTCTACAAGAATAAAGTTGCATAGTAGACATCAACGGAGGACGAACGGTCAATCATCCACAGTGTTGGGGAACGTAGTAATTTCAAAAAAAAATCCTACGCACATGCAAGATCATGGTGATGCATAGCAATAAGAGGGGAGAGTGTGTCCACGTACCCTCGTAGATCAAAAGCGGAAGCGTTATGACAACGCGGTTGATGTAGTCGTACGTCTTCACGATCGACTGATCCTCAGTACCGAACGTACGGCACCTCCGTGTTCAGCACACGTTCAGCTCGGCGACGTCCCACGAACTCACGATCCAGTAGAGCTTCGAGGGAGAGCTTCGTCAGCACGACGGCGTGATGACGGTGTTGATGAAGTTACCGACGCAGGGCTTCGCCTAAGCACCGCTATGATATGACCGAGGTGGATCATGGTGGAGGGGGGCACCGCACACGGCTAAGAGAGATCAATGATCAACTTGTGTGTCTATGGGGTGCCCCCCTCCCCCGTATATAAAGGAGTTGAGGAGGGGGGAGGGCCGACCCTCCTAGGTGCGCCCCAAGGGGAGTCCTACTCCCACCAAGACTAGGATCCCCCCTTCCAAGTTGGAGTAGGAGAGGGAAGGAAAGGGAAGGAGGGAGGAAGGAAAGGGGGGCGCCCCCTTCCCAATTCGGGTGGGTTGGGCTTGGGGGGGACGCCCCCTCCTTTTCTCCTTTCCCCTCTTTTCCACTAAGGCCCAATAAGGCCCATATACCTCCCGGGGGGGTCCGGTAACCTCCTGGTGCTCCGGCATATTCCCGATCTCACCCGAAACCATTCCGATGTCCAAATATAGTCGTCCAATATATCGATCTTTATGTCTCGACCATTTCGAGACTCCTCATGATGTCCATGATCATATCCGGGACTCCAAACTACCTTCGATACATCAAAACACATAAAGTCATAATACCGATCATCACCGAACGTTAAGCGTGCGGACCCTACGGGTTCGAGAACTATGCAGACATGACCGAGACACGTCTCTGGTCAATAACCAATAGCGGAACCTGGATGCTCATATTGGTTCCTACATATTCTACGAAGATCTTTATCGGTCAAATCGCATAACAACATACGTTGTTCCCTTTGTCATCGGTATGTTACTTGCCCAAGATTCGATCGTCGGTATCTCAATACCTAGCTCAATCTCGTTACCGGCAAGTCACTTTACTTGTTCTGTAGTGCATCATCTTGTAACTAACTCATTAGTCACATTGCTTGCAAGGCTTATAGTGATGTGCATTACCGAGAGGTCCCAGAGATACCTCTCCGGCAATCGGAGTGACAAATCCTAATCTCGATCTATGCCAACTCAACAAACACCATCGGAGACACCTGTAGAGCACCTTTATAATCACCCAGTTACATTGTGACGTTTGGTAGCACACAAAGTGTTCCTCCGATATTCGGGAGTTGCATAATCTCATAGTCATAGGAACATGTATAAGTCATGGAGAAAGCAATAGCAGTAAACTAAACGATCAAGTGCTAAGCTAACGAAATGGGTCAAGTCAATCACATCATTCTCCTAATGATGTGAACCCGTTAATCAAATGACAACTCATGTCTGTGGCTAGGAAACTCAACCATCTTCGATCAACGAGCTAGTCAAGTAGAGGCATACTAGTGACACTATGTTTGTCTATGTATTCACACATGTATTATGTTTCAGGTTAATACAATTCTAGCATGAATAATAAAAATTTATCATGATATGAGGAAATAAATAATAGCTTTATTATTGCCTCTAGGGCATATTTCCTTTAGTCTCCCACTTGCACTAGAGTCAATAATCTAGATTGCATAGTGATGATTCTAACACCCATGGAGTCTTGGTGCTGATCATGTTTTGCTCGTGGAAGAGGCTTAGTCAATGGGTCTGCAACATTCAGACCCATATGTATCTTGCAAATCTCTATGTCTCCCACCTGGACTTGATCTGGGATGGAATTGAAGCGTCTCTTGGTGTGCTTGGTTCTCTTGTGAAATCTGGATTTCCTTTGCCAAGGCAATTGCACCAGTATTGTCACAAAATATTTTCAATGGACCCGATGCACTAGGTATGACACCTAGATCGGATATGAACTCCTTCATCCAGACTCCTTCATTTGCTGCTTCCGAAGCAGCTATGTACTCCGCTTCACATGTAGATCCCGCCACGACGCTTTGTTTAGAACTGCACCAACTGATAGCTCCACCGTTCAATATGAACACGTATCCGGTTTGCGATTTAGAATCGTCCGGATCAGTGTGAAAGCTAGCATCGGCGTAACCATTTACGACGAGCTCTTTGTCACCTCCATAAACAAGAAACATATCCTTGGTCCTTTTTAGGTATTTCAAGATGTTCTTGACCGCTGTCCAGTGCTTCACTCCTCGATTACTTTGGTACCTCCCTGCTAAACTAATAGCAAGGCACACATCAGGTCTGGTACACAACATTGCATACATGATAGAGCCTATGGCTGAAGCATAGGGAACACTTTTCATTTTCTCTCTATCTTCTGAAGTGGTCGGGCATTGAGTCCGACTCAACTTCACACCTTGTAACACAGGCAAGAACCCTTTCTTTGCATGATCCATTTTGAACTTTTTCAAAACTTTATCAAGGTATGTGCTTTGTGAAAGTCCAATTAAGCATCTTGATCTATCTCTATAGATCTTGACGCCCAATATATAAGCAGCTTCACCGAGGTCTTTCATTGAAAAACTCTTATTCAAGTATCCTTTTATTCTATCCAGAAATTCTATATCATTTCCAATCAACAATATGTCATCCACATATAATATTAGAAATGCTACAGAGCTCCCACTCACTTTCTTGTAAATACAGGCTTCTCCAAAAGTCTGTATAAAACCATATTCTTTGATCACACTATCAAAACGTTTATTCTAACTTTGAGAGGCTTGCACCAGTCCATAAATGGATCGCTGGAGGTTGCACACTTTGTTAGCACCCTTTGGGTCGACAAAACCTTCTGGTTGCATCATATACAACTCTTCTTCTAGAAATCCATTCAGGAATGCAGTTTTGACATCCATTTGCCAAATTTCATAATCATAAAATGCGGTAATTGCTAACATGATTCGCACAGACTTAAGCATCGCTACGGGTGAGAAAGTCTCATCGTAGCCAACCCCTTGAACTTGTCGAAAACCTTTCGCAGCAAGTCGAGCTTCGTAGACAGTAATATTACCGTTAGCGTCAGTCTTCTTCTTGAAGATCCATTTATTCTCTATGGCTTGCCGATCATCGGGCAAGTCAACCAAAGTCCACACTTTGTTCTCATACATGGATTCCATCTCAGATTTCATGGCTCTAGCCATTCTGCGGAATCTGGGCTCACCATCGCTTCTTCATAGTTCATAGGTTCGCCATGGTCAAGTAACATGACCTCTAGAACAGGATTACCATATCACTCTGGTGCGGATCTTACTCTGGTTGACTTATGAGGTTGGGCAGTAACTTGATCTGAAGTTTCATGATTAATATCATTAGCTTCCTCACTAATTGGTGTAGGTGTCACAGGAACCGGTTTCTGTGATGAACTACTTTCCAATAAGGGAGCAGGTACATTTACCTCATCAAGTTCTACTTTCCTCCCACTCACTTCTTTCGAGAGAAACTCCTTATCTAGAAAGGATCCATTCTTAGCAACAAATGTCTTGCCTTCGGATCTGTGATAGAAGGTGTACCCAATAGTTTCCTTTGGGTATCCTATGAAGACACATTTCTCCGATTTGGGTTCGAGCTTATTAGGTTGAAGCTTTTTCACATAAGCATCGCAGCCCCAAACTTTAAGAAACGACAACTTTGGTTTCTTGCCAAACCACAGTTCATAAGGCGTCGTCTCAATGGATTTCGATGGTGCCCTATTTAACGTGAATGCAGCTGTCTCTAAAGCATAACCCCAAAACGATAGCGGTAAATCAGTAAGAGACATCATAGATTGCACCATATCTAGTAAAGCACGATTACGATGTTCGGACACACCATTATGCTGTGGTGTTCTGGATGGCGTGAGTTGCGAGACTATTCCGTATTGTTTCAAATGTAGACCAAACTCGTAACTCAAATATTCTCCTCCATGATCAAATCATAGAAACTTTATTTTCTTGTTACGATGATTTTCTACTTCACTCTGAAATTCTTTGAACTTTTCAAATGGTTTAGACTTATGTTTCATTAAGTAGATATACCCATATCTGCTCAAATCATCTGTGAAGGTAAGAAAATTACGATACCCGCCGTGAGCCTCAATATTCATTGGACCACATACATCAGCATGTATGATTTCCAGCAAATCTGTTGCTCGCTCCATTGTTCCGGAGAATGGTGTTTTAGTCATCTTGCCCATGAGGCATGGTTCGCAAGTACCAAGTGATTCCAGAAGTCCATCAGTATGGAGTTTCTTCATGCGCTTTACACCAATATGACCCAAACGGCAGTGCCACAAATAAGTTGCACTATCATTATCAACTCTGCATCTTTTGGCTTCAACATTATGAATATGTGTATTACTACTATCGAGATTCAACAGAAATAGACCACTCTTCAAGGGTGCATGACCATAAAAGATATTACTCATATAAATAGAACAACCATTATTCTCAGATTTAAATGAATAACCATCTCGCATCAAACAAGATCCAGATATAATGTTCATGCTTAACTCTGGCACCAAATAACAATTATTCAGGTCTAAAACTAATCCCGAAGGTAGATGTAGAGGTAGCGTGCCAACGGCGATCACATTGACTTTGGAACCATTTCCCACGCACATCGTCACCTCGTCCTTAGCCAATCTTTGCTCAATCCCTAGTCCCTGTTTCGAGTTGCAAATATTAGCAACACAACCAGTATCAAATACTCAGGTGCTACTATGAGCTTTAGTAAGGTACACATCAATAACATGTATATCACATATACCTTTGTTCACCTTGCCATCCTTCTTATCCGCCAAATACTTGGGGCAGTTCCGCTTCCAGTGACCAGTCTATTTGCAATAGAAGCACTCAGTCTCAGGCTTAGGTTCAGACTTGGGTTTCTTCTCCTGAGCAACAACTTGTTTGCCGTTCTTCTTGAAGTTCCCCTTCTTCTTCCCTTTACCCTTTTTCTTGAAACTGGTGGTCTTGTTGACCATCAACACTTGATGCTCCTTCTTGATTTCTACCTCAACAGCCTTTAACATCGCGAAGATCTCGGGAATTGTCTTATCCATCCTTGCATGTTATAGTTCATCACAAAGATCTTGTAGCTTGGTGGTAGTGATTGAAGAATTTTGTCAATGACACTATCATCCGGAAGATTAACTCCCAGTTGAATCAAGTGGTTCTTATACCCAGACATTTTGAGTATATTTTCACTGACAGAACTATTCTCCTCCATCTTGTAGCTATAGAACTTATTGGAGACTTCATATCTCTCAATCCGGGCATTTGCTTGAAATATTAACTTCAAGTCCCGGAACATCTCATATGCTCCATGACGTTCAAAATGTTGTTAAAGTCCCAGTTCTAAGCCGTAAAGCATGGCGCACTGAACTATCGAGTAGTCATCAACTTTGCTCTGCCAGACATTCTTAACGTCATCAGTAGCATCTGTAGTAGGCCTGACACCCAACTGTGCTTCCAGGACATAATTCTTCTATTCAGCAATGAGGATAATCCTCAAGTTACGGACCCATTCTGTGTAATTGCTACCATCATCTTTCAACTTTGCTTTCTCAAGGAACGCATTAAAATTTAACGGAACAATAGCACGGGCCATCTATCTACAACAACATAGACAAGCAAAATACTATCAGGTACTAAGTTCATGATAAATTTAAGTTCAGTTAATCATATTACTTAAGAACTCCCACTTAGATAGACATCTCTCCAATCATCTAAGTGATCACGTGATCCAAATCAACTAAACCATAACCGATCATCACGTGAAATGGAGTAGTTTTCAATGGTGAACATCACTATGTTGATCATATCTACTATATGATTCACGTTCGACCTTTTGGTCTCAGTGTTCCGAGGCCATATTTGCATATGCTAGGCTCGTCAAGTTTAACCCGAGTATTCTGCGTGTGCAAAACTGTCTTGTACCCGTTGTATAAGAATGTTGAGCTTATCACACCCGATCATCATGTGGTGTCTCGGCACGACGAACTTTGGCAACGATGCATACTCAGGGAGAACACTTGTACCTCGAAATTTTTGTGGGAGATCATCTTATAATGCTACCGTCAATCAAAGTAGAATAAGATGTATAAAGGATAAACATCACATGCAATCAATATAAGTGATATGATATGGCCATCATCATCTTGTGCCTTTGATCTCCATCTTCAAAGCATCGTCATGATCACCATCATCACCGACGTGACACCTTGATCTCCATCGTAGCATTGTTGTCGTCTCGCCAACTATTGTTTCTACGACTATCGCTACCGCTTAGTGACAAAGTAAAAACAATTACAGGGCGATTGCATTGCATACAATAAAGCGACAACCATATGGCTCCTGCCGGTTGCCGATAACTCCGTTACAAAACATGATCATCTCATACAATAAATTTTTTCATCATGTCTTGACCATATCACATCACAACATGCCCTGCAAAAACAAGTTAGACGTCCTCTACTTTGTTGTTGCAAGTTTTACGTGGTTGCTACGGGCTGAGCAAGAACCGTTCTTACCTACGCATCAAAACCACAACGATATTTCGTCAAGTATGTGTTGTTTTAACCTTCAACAAGGACCGGGCGTAGCCACACTCGACTCAACTAAAGTTGGAGAAACTGACACCCGCCAGCCACCTGTGTGCGAAGAACGTCGGAAGAACCAGTCTCGCGTAAGCGTACGCATAATGTCGGTCCGGGCCGCTTCATCCAACAATACCGCCGAATCAAAGTATGACATGCTGGTAAGCAGTATGACTAGTATCGCCCACAACTCATTTGTGTTCTACTCGTGCATATAACATCTACGCATAAACCTGGCTCGGATGCCACTGTTGGGGAACATAGTAATTTCAAAAAAAAATCGTACGCACACGCAAGATCAGGGTGATGCATAGCAATGAGAGGGGGAGTGTGTCCACGTACCCTCATAGACCGAAAGCGGAAGCGTTATGACAACGCGGTTGATGTAGTCGTATGTCTTCATGATCGACCGATCCTCAGTACCGAACGTACGGCACCTCCGTTTTCAGCACACGTTCAGCTCGGCGATGTCCCGCGAACTCACGATCTAGTAGAGCTTCGAGGGAGAGCTTCGTCAGCATGACAGTGTGATGACGGTGTTGATGAAGTTACCGACGCAGGGCTTCGCCTAAGCACCGCTACGATATGACCGAGGTGGATTATGGTGGAGGGGGGCACCGGACACGACTAAGAGAGATCAATGATCAACTTGTCTATCTATGGGGTGCCCCCTCCCCCGTATATAAAGGAGTGGAGGAGGGGGAGGGCCGGCCCTCCTAGGCGCACCCCAAGGGGAGTCCTACTCCCACTGGGAGTAGGATTCCCCCCTTCCAAGTTGGAGTAGGAGAGGGAAGGAAAGGGAAGGAGGAAGGAAGGAAAGGGGGGCCGACCCCCTTCCCAATTCGGATTGTGCTTGGGGGGCGCTCCCTCCTTTGCTCCTTTCCCCTCTTTTCCACTGAGGCCCAATAAGGCCCATATACCTCCCGGGGGGTTCCGGTAACTTCCCGGTGCTCCGGTATATTCCCGATCTCAGCCGGAACCATTCCGATGTCCCAATATAGTCGTCCAATATATCGATCTTTATGTCTCGACCATTTTGAGGCTCCTCGTCATGTCAGTGATCATATCCGGGACTCCGAACTACCTTCGGTACATCAAAACACATAAACTCATAATATCGATTGTCACCGAACGTTAAGCGTGCGGACCCTACGGGTTTGAGAACTATGTAGACAAGACCGAGACACATCTCCGGTCAATAACCAATAGCGGAACCTGGATGCTCATATTGGTTCCTACATATTCTACGAATATCTTTATTGGTCAAACTGCATAACAACATACGTTGTTCCCTTTGTCATTGGTATGTTACTTGCCCGAGATTTGATCGTCGGTATCTCAATACCTAGCTCAATATCGTTACCGGCAAGTCTCTTTACTCGTTCCATAGTGCATCATCCCGTAACTAACTCATTAGTCACATTGCTTGCAAGGCTTATAGTGATGTGCATTACCGAGAGGTCCCAGAGATACCTCTCTGACAATCGGAGTGACAAATCCTAATCTCGATCTATGCCAACTCAACAAACACCATCGGAGACACCTGTAGAGCACCTTTATAATCACCCTGTTACGTTGTGACGTTTAGTAGCACACAAAGTGTTCCTCCGATATTCAGGAGTTGCATAATCTCATAGTCATAGGAACTTGTATAAGTCATGGAGAAAGCAATAGCAGTAAGCTAAACGATCAAGTGCTAAGCTAACGAAATGGGTCAAGTCAATGACATCATTCTCCTAATGATGTGACCCTGTTAATCAAATGACAACTCATGTCTATGGCTAGGAAACTCAACCATCTTCGATCAACAAGCTAGTCAAGTAGAGGCATACTAGTGACACTATGTTTGTCTATGTATTCACACATGTATTATGTTTCCGGTTAATACAATTCTAGCATGAATAATAAACATTTATCATGATATGAGGAAATAAATAATAACTTTATTATTACTTCTAGGGCATATTTCCTTCACACAGGCACTGGCCTAAAGTTGCAAAGACCTTCAACATGAATGAAGGATCAATATTCGCCTTCCGCTTCAGCAGTTTTCCAGATGAGATGCATCTGTCTATATACCGTCTATGATGCTAATTTCGAAAGGTTCTACATGTTGCATGTGAAACTTGGTGCTGGTGTAGTTGTGTAATGGGGTAGCTGAGTGCTAAAGCTATATCATGTTGTACTCTGATGTATTTCAATTATGAAATTCTGCTTCCTTAATACGGAAATGAAATATATCATGTGCTTAATATGAATGTCATGGATTATTAATAATAGGGCAATTACCCTGCTAATTGGGTTTTGCTATTGCAAACGATTATTGAAAAATACTGTGGGCGGTGACCTCAGGCAACGCACACAGTTTCTAGGAATAGACCGTGTTGGATCAATGAACAATCACACACGACATTCTCTTGAAAACTGTTTGCGTTAGTGTGATGCCCCCGATTCAACCGTACACTAATCATACACGCAAACGTGTACGATCAAGATCAGGGACTCACGGGAAGATACCACAACACAACTCTAAAATAAAATAAGTCATACAAGCATCATAATACAAGCCAGGGGCCTCGAGGGCTCGAATACAAATGCTCGATCATAAACGAGTCAGCGGAAGCAACAATATCTGAGTACAGACATAAGTTAAACAAGTTGCCATAAGATGGCTAGCACAAACTGGGATACAGATCGAAAGAGGCGTAGGCCTCCTGCCTGGGATCCTCCTAAACTACTCCTGGTCGTCGTCAGCAGCCTGCACGTAGTAGTAGGCACCTCTAGTGTAGTAGGAATCGTCATCGACGGTGGCGTCTGGCTCCAGGGCTCCAGCATCTGGTTGCAACAACCAGGTAGAAGGGAAAGGGGGAAAGAGGGAGAAAAGCAACCGTGAGTACTCATCCAAAGTACTCGCAAGCAAGGAGCTACACTACATATGCATGGATATATGTGTAAAGGCCATATCAGTGGACTGAACTACAGAATGCCAGAATAAGAGGGGGATAGCTAATCCTGTCGAAGACTATGCTTCGGGCAGCCTCCATCTTGCAGCATGTAGAAGAGAGTAGACTGAAGTCCTCCAAGTAGCATCTCCAAGTAGCATCGCATAGCATAATCCTACCCGGCGATCCTCCCCTCATTGCCCTGTGGAAAAGCGATCACCAGGTTGTCTGTGGAACTTGTCTGGGTGTGTTTTATTAAGTATCCGGTTCTAGTTGTCATAAGGTCAAGGTACAACTCCAAGTCATCCTGTTACCGAAGATCACGGCTATTCGAATAGATTAACTTCCCTGCAGGGGTGCACAACATAACCCAACACGCTCGATCCCATTTGGCCGGACACACTTTCCTGGGTCATGCCCGGCCTCGAAAGATCAACACGTCGCAGCCCCACCTAGGCACAACAGAGAGGTCAGCACGCCGGTCTAAATCCTATGCGCGCAGGGGTCTGGGCCCATCGCCCATTGCACACCTGCACGTTGCATACGTGGCCGGTGAGCAGACCTAGCAACCTCCATTACAAAGGAAGTTGCGTTAACGCAGTCCAACCCGGCGCGCGCCGCTTAGTCGCTGACGTCGAGAAGGCTTCGGCTGATACCACGATGTCGAGTGCCCATAACTTTCCCGCGTAGTTGGTTAGTGCGTATAGGCCAGTGGCCAGACTCAGATCAAATACCAAGATCTCGTTAAGCGTGTTAAGTATTCGCGAACGTCGAACAGGGCCAGGCCCACCTCTCTCCTAGGCGGTCTCAACCTGCCCTGCCGCTCCGCCTCAAAGTAACAGTTGGGAGTCGTCGGGAACCCAGGCCCACCTCTACCGGGATGGAGCCACCTGTCCTTCCAGCCCCCACATCGGAATCACTTGCGGGTACTCAATGAGCTGACCCGACTTTAGTCACCATCTATATAGTATGTATATATGTATAGTATATACCCGTGATCACCTCCCAAGTGATCATGGCCCGATAGTGTAGCAAGGCAGACCGACAAGAATGTAGGGCCACAGATGATAAACTAGCATCCTATACTAAGCATTTAGGATTGCGGGTAAGGTATCAATGACTGTAGCAACAATGACAGGCTATGCAACAGAATAGGATTAATCGAAACAGTAACATGCTACACTACTCTAATGCAAGCAGTATAGAGAAGAATAGGCGATATCTGGTGATCAAGGAGGGGGGCTTGCCTGATTGCTTTGGCAAGGAGGGGTCGTCAACTCCGTAGTCGAACTGGGGGGTCGTCGGCAGTCTCGGGGTCTACCGGAAAGAAGTAACGGAGGGGGAACACAATAAATAACTGAGCAGTGAAAGTATCACAAAGCGTAGCATGGTAATACGCGGTGCTAGAGGTGACCTAACGCAGTAGGAGGTGATACCGGTGAAGGGGGGAAACATCCGGGAAAGTATCCCCGGTGTTTCACGTTTTCAGACAGATGAACCGGAGGGGAAAAGTTGCGAGTTCGATAGGTTAGGGGGGTGTGGCGGACGAACAGGTTGCTTATCCGAAATCTTCTCGTCGTGCTGAGCAACTTTCATGTTGAAAATAATTTAATCCGAGTTACGGATTAAAAGATATGATTTTCTAAAGATTTTAATAATTTCTGGAATTTAATTAATTATTTAATTTAATTCGAAAATGTATTTATGACATCAGCATGATGTCATGCTGACGTCAGCAGTCAACAGGGTTGACTGGTCAACCTGACCAGTGGGTCCCACTGGTCAGTGACACATTTTAATTAGACATATTAATTAACCTAATTAGTACTAATTAGGGGGGCACTGTCATTGAATAATTAATTAGCTAATTGACTAACCAGGTTAATTAGATAACTAATGTTTAATTAGTTTAAATAGTTGTTTAGTTTAGTTAACCAAAATTAATTAAGTTAATTAGTTCTTTAATTAATTAATTAATTAATTAATTTTATTTTTATTTTTATCGCTTTTTTTAATACGTTCTGGGGTTGGGACCCCACATGTCATAGGCCCTAGGGGCCTTAGCGGGCACGGGCGTTGGCAGCCCGAACGGGCGCTGGCCCTCGTGGGGGTCACTCGACTGGTTGCGGGGCTGCGGGCGGGTGGCTCACCGGAGCACAGCCACGAGCGGCACCGGCGGGCGGCGGCAGGTCGGCGAACGGCGGCGATGCTGGGCAGCGCACCGGGGGGCTGCGGACGAGGCCAAGGGAGCAGGGGCGTGGGCGCACGGTGGCGGCGGCGGGGCTCGGCCCCGACCGAAGTCCAGGGAGCGAGCAGAACGCCAGAGTGCGCTGGGTGAGCGCATGCTGCCCAGAGCGTGAGCTCCGGCACGCGGGCGCGTGTGCGCACGGTGGCGCACCGAGAGAGGCACGGACGACGCGGGGACAGGGGAAGGAGGAGGGCGGAGGTCGTGGCCTCACCGGGATTTGTAGGGACGGGGCAGTGGGGCTCGTGGAGGGGGTCGGGGACGACGACGACGCATGGGAAGCAGGCCGTCGGGGACGTCCGGCGAGGTCGTCCTCCAGGGGATGGCGATGCGGCGTCGACGAGGTGGAGCCGGGGACGGCGAGCAGCGTCGGGGCGCGTCGGGGCAGTTGGAGTGCGGCGACGGGGTGGGACGCCGGCGTCGGGGCGCGGTCGTCGGCCCGATCCCGATCCAGAACTGGATCGGGGGGAGGGGAGAGAGCGAGTGGGGTGCGGGTGAGTGGGGACGTGGGCTAGGGTTCGGTCGCCCAGGGGGTTATGGGGGAGTGTGGGGGCGGCCTGGGCCGGCCTGGCTAGCAGCTGGGCCGACTGGCCCAGTGGGGGGGGTCTCTTTCTCTTTTTTTTTCTAGTTTTGTTTTTTTATTCTTTTCTGTTTTATTTTAGTTGCACTTTATTTTTGGTTTAGTAAAATATAAAAATAGCTCCAAAAATAGTGTGTCAAAATAATCCAGTGTTCTAAGAAGTTTTACCTCAGAATAAAAATTAGTTTAGTATTTGGTAAAATATATTAGGAGTATAACTAATTGTTTTGATGTTGTTTTAATCACTTTAGGGTATTTAAATATTTTATAAAGATGTTGTTACTCCACCAATAATATCTATGATTTATTTGTCATATTAAGAACATTTTAGTTTTGACTTTTGAAAACTTTAATTGTTTGACTTGATTTTAAATTTGAATTTGAATCGTTTTTGAACCATCGCGAGATTAACAACAGTAACCGAGGTGACGTGGCATCATTACCGTGGAATTACTGTAGCCTAAATATCCGGGCGTCACAATTCTCCTCCACTACAAGAAATCTCGTCCCGAGATTTAAGCGGTGGAGTAAGGGGGGAAGGTGTTGGTAGCGGGGAAAAAAACCTAACGAGTCTTCTCGGTCTTGGTTGCCCTTTTGAGGAGGTTGATCCCTTTCGTTGATGTCTTCATTTCTCTGCTTCAATTCACCATGATCAGTTTGTCATCCTTTCTTTGGGATCTCCATCGTCCTACGAACGCGACCAAGGGGAAAAACTCCGGAAGAACGCATCTCCACAAAGCTGGGCATCTGACGGTGAACTCAATGAGAAATACACAAGGTACCCCATGAGTTGTATTTCAGTGAATTCGTTTAGTGCAATATATGATGGTACCAAAATTTCAAACGGGTAGGCAATCATTCGATGACTAGACAGAAGCTGGAATGGGGGGTTTGAACAACGAGAATAACATGGTGTCTGATTCCAGGATGAATAATGGTATAGCATTCAGCTCGCGAATCACATACGAAGCCAGGTGCAAATGATACATTAGAATCCGGGTTATAAAGAAGAGTCAAGTTTCGATCCAGTGGACCTGTGGGTTATGGGCCCACCATGTGGGTTGAAAATAGGAAGGGTGGTGACATCTTGCACAGCCGCGAAAGGGAGGCATGTCAGTAAATAGCTTGTCAGCTATGTTGGCAACAACGTTGGTACCAAGGACGAGGGACGAAGAGAACCATTTTCCTGCTCGTTGAACGAGGCGGACCAATAGGCAAGGTTCTCATCCATCGGTGGCTACCAGAATGTCATCAACAATAGTAACAGGATCTTACAGACAGAATGGTACAACAAGGTGCCTACCTAAACAGGGAATTATCTCTACTTAGTTAAGTCAAGAATGGAAAGGAAAACGTGATTATCAGATTAAACAGAATGATGGAAAGGAAAATTGTGATTACACACAATTATTAGGAGTATATCCTTCCCATGTACAAGCAGAATATGGCATACAGGGTAGGAGAGCAAGTACCCAACCATTCAGATAAGAGGCAACGAAGAATCAAGATGTTACCCATACAACGGTGTTTGGATAACTGACAAGAAACATTTAGCATCGCACCTCCAATGTTCTTGTTGAAGAGCGGGGTATCATAGTCATGCTTCAAGGTAGCCATGATATGGTGTTTCAATCAAGGGCCAGACTTTGGATACACAAATGATCCATCAGGAGCAACTTATAAAATAAGTCTTACAATTTCCTCCAGGAAGAATGGTTATCCTTGCAAAAGAAATTATTATGATAGGTCCTCCAGCCAGGGGGTGCTAGGCATGACATCATCTTACCGGGTCATCTAAGAACCATCATCATAACTCCTGGAAAGTTGTCCCAACCATCATATCTGACCGAGATTCAGATCCGATTGGTGTCATGATACCTCAGACTCAGGATGTCCGAGAAGAAAAGGTGCAACACAAATAGACGAAATGACATTGCAAGATTCTCGGGAAATGAACTATGGAAGTGAGTTCCGAAACAAGAGTTCATCATTAAAGCAAGAAGAGGATGATGAGGTGGCTGATGGACTCAATGATAATTCAACGAGGCATCCAAAAAGATGCATCTCCTCAATTATGTGGATAAGGAGATAGCATTTGTCAGATCAAATGATATAATGAAGCATGTTTGAGGAAAACATACACAATTAAACATTGGTTGAAAGGTGCGCCCAAAATATGGGTTGGGCTGCACGACCAATGTCAGAATGGTGATTCAATAATCAATAGTCTAAGAATGAATGATCGACCATTAACTTCAAAGCAATAGGGTTGCTAGATAGGCAGAATCCAAACAGCACCGTTCACTCGTTGGTACCCCGGTTGGGATCAACGCGAGGACCAAGAAAGAATGGTGATTATGAGAAGTAACACTATAGCAAGAATTCTTAAGAGGTGGAGCAATCCTCACAACATTCTTGACATCAAAGATGGTAATACTCCGCGGTAGAATCATAACATAAGTTGGATAACAAGGAACTCAAGGTACAACACAAAACAGGAACAATTTTTGTGTTGGAGGGAATGCAATAATGTTGTGGATGATAACCCAAACCATCGAGGGCAAAGGATGCTATTTCTCATCAAGAATTCGATAGATATCTTGGAAGACCTCAGAATGTTGATGATGATCACGACACATTTGTCGAGAGGTTTTGAGAAGATGTAACTGATCGGTGATGACATCAAGTCAACGGAAATGATGAAGCCAAAAGTCATTGGGACCATGGGTACGACACAAACTCAAAATCAAGCTTGCTGTTCAAGGACAAACGATATGACGAGGAAGATCGATTGTAAGATTAGCTCACCGTCGAAATTTGTGCTCCGAGAAGAAGGACCCGGTAGCACAGTTAAAAATTAGCACAATGATATAGCCGATCAGGCTAGGAATGACTTGAAGGATTATTAAACTCGTAAGCAATGAAAATTACTTAGAGTTATTGAATCGAAGTGCGGAATCGATTCACTTACCGGTGTTCTCGAGTGAAATAACTCAAAACCCGGGGGAAATCTGAAATCGGTGAGAAGCAATAATAGATGAAGACTCATAGGAAGCAACACAGTTCGTTGATATTCTCGAGATACTGGAGGGTATTGCTCGAAGGAAGATTGACATAGTGGTTGCGGAGATGTATTGATCCGCAGAAGACAAGTGTTTTCACTTGCTTGAGAAATGGGATCAAGTAGAAAATATGGTCGGAACCATGATTGCAAAGGATCAATTCACAGATACCAGATGATATTATATCAAGGCAATAGTTATTATTACAAGAAGCTTCCATGATAGGATCTACATCGTGTCCATGGGCATGAACACAAGTTCAAGGTCAACTCCCACTTCTTCAATGTATAACCTTCCCTTCACTTCTCGCCTTCAACGAAATTGTGTGTTGAAATTTTATCTGACATAACACTAGTAGAGTATGACCCGTAGTAGTTTCCAGGTTCACACAGTTTAGAGAAGGCATATGTCCAACCCATCGGGGCCTCTTAGGAACATATACCACAAACTTCAGGAGTAAATAACACAAGCTCGATAGCAGAGCATGGTTGACAAAGCATGGGATACAATTTACCAAAGGCGGTATACATCCTAGGAAAGGCTCAAGGTTATTGAATATGAAGGACATTGTCGGATAAAATCCAACAAAGGATCTGGGGTGAGTATCGGCACACAACCAGAGGAAGAAGCAAGGCAAATACATTGGATTATAGAAACAACTAAATAACTTAGAGCTCAATTGCTAAGGAATTATGATTTACAAAGTGAAGGATCAGAAGCAGACGCTCTGATTAAGGATGGATAAGCTGAATAGACTTAGGGGTACAACCGATGGCAATTGATTGGTCAAGAACCAGCTCATGTTCAAAAATGACGTCTGAGCCGGAAGGATGAATTCTAATTGTGACTGACGATTGCGAACATCCGCATCATAATGAATCAACGGTCTCAAAATGATAGTGCAAAGGATGTCAATGAATAATGCTAGGCATTTGGATTTATCCATAATGTAGGCAGGCAAGAATTTCTAGAGCCATAGGATGATGAGGATTTTCAAAAGAATGAATGGTATTTCGAAAACTTTTGTGAAATACCTGGATCAACTGGGGGTGAGCGGATACTCAATAGGTGCAAGAATTATCCGTAGGGGTATTCAGGTGGCTTAGAACTGCAAGGCAGTAGACACAAGGTATTCTCATATCAATAGAGAGCCAGATCAACTGGGGATAAAAGTAAGAACGACAGGTGTATGCATTTATCCATAGGGATA
The DNA here is from genome assembly GCF_018294505.1 of Triticum aestivum. Lineage (NCBI taxonomy): Eukaryota > Viridiplantae > Streptophyta > Magnoliopsida > Poales > Poaceae > Triticum > Triticum aestivum. The sequence continues at coordinate 376,687,817 of NC_057804.1, read as the reverse complement.
TTTCGGTGGTAGGGAATTGCAAAAGCAACAGGCACAAAGTCTCAAGAGAAAATCAAAGTGTATCTTTGGAATCCTTCGGTGCACCAAGCAATCATCTGGAGTGAGGGGCTCTCTGGGAGAAGTAGTTACGAGAACCTAGTGTTAGAGTTAGAAAAAATCATTTAACCCGAATAGAGGAGACATTAGAGTCCTAGAGTATAGGTCGAGGAATAAAAGATCCTAATACCACCCAATTGACGATGTGGGCCCATGGGCCGCACAGCCAAGTTAGTAAAACAATTTTCAATGACTAGACTCAACTTCGACCAAGAAGTTGGAAAGGGGGATTCCTACAGGCAGTCGGCTCTGATACCAACTTGTGACGCCCCCAATTCAACCGTACACTAATCATACACGCAAACGTGTACGGTCAAGATCAGGGACTCACAGGAAGATATCACAACACAACTCTAAAATAAAATAAGTCATACAAGCATCATAATACAAGCCAGGGGCCTCGAGGGCTCGAATACAAATGCTCGATCATAGATGAGTCAGCGGAAGTAACAATATCTGAGTACAGACATAAGTTAAACAAGTTGCCATAAGATGGTGGCGTCTGGCTCCAGGGCTCCAGCATCTGGTTGCGACAACCAGGTAGAAGGGAAAGGGGGGAAAGAGGGAGAAAAGCAACCGTGAGTACTCATCCAAAGTACTCGCAAGCAAGGAGCTACACTACATATGCATGGATATATGTGTAAAGGCCATATCAGTGGACTGAACTACAGAATGCCAGAATAAGAGGGGGATAGCTAATCATGTCGAAGACTATGCTTCGGGCAGCCTCCGTCTTGCAGCATGTAGAAGAGAGTAGACTGAAGTCCTCCAAGTAGCATCTCCAAGTAGCATCGCATAGCATGATCCTACCCGGCGATCCTCCCCTCGTCGACCTGTGGAAAAGCGATCACCGGGTTGTCTGTGGAACTTGTCTGGGTGTGTTTTATTAAGTATCCGGTTCTAGTTGTCATAAGGTCAAGGTACAACTCCAAGTCGTCATGTTACCGAAGATCACGGCTATTCGAATAGATTAACTTCCATGCAGGGGTGCACCACATAACCCAACACGCTTGATCCCATTTGGCCGGACACACTTTCCTGGGTCATGCCCGACCTCGGAAGATCAACACGTTGCAGCCCCACCTAGGCACAACAGAGAGGTCAGCACGCCGGTCTAAATCCTATGCGCGCAGGGGTCTAGGCCCATCGCCCATTGCACACCTGCACGTTGCATACGCGGCCGGTAAGCAGACCTAGCAACCTCCATTACAAAGGAAGTTGCGTTAACGCAGTCCAACCCGCCGCGCGTCGCTCAGTCGCTGACGTCAAGAAGGCTTCGGCTGATACCACGACGTCGAGTGCCCATAACTTTCCCGCGTAGTTGGTTAGTGCGTATAGGCCAGTGGCCAGACTCAGATCAAATACCAAGATCTCGTTAAGCGTGTTAAGTATCCGCAAACGCCGAACAGGGCCAGGCCCACCTCTCTCCTAGGCGGTCTCAACCTGCTCTGTCGCTCCGCCTCAAAGTAACAGTCGGGAGCCATCGGGAACCCAGGCCCACCTCTACCGGGATGGAGCCACCTGTCCTTCCAGCCCCCACATCAAAATCACTTGCGGGTACTCAACGAGCTGACCCGACTTTAGTCACCATCTGTATAGTATGTATATATGTATAGTATATACCCGTGATCACCTCCCAAGTGATCACGGCCCGATAGTGTAGCAAGGCAGACCGACAAGAATGTAGGGCCACAGATGATAAACTAGCATCCTATACTAAGCATTTAGGATTGCGGGTAAGGTATCAATGACTGTAGCAACAATGACAGGCTATGCAACAGAATAGGATTAATCGAAACAGTAACATGCTACACTACTCTAATGCAAGCAGTATAGAGAAGAATAGGCGATATCTGGTGATCAAGGGGGGGGGGCTTGCCTGGTTGCTCTGGCAAGGAGGGGTCGTCAACTTCGTAGTCGAACTGGGGGGTCGTCGGCAGTCTCGGGGTCTACCGAAAAGAAGTAACGGAGGGGGAACACAATAAATAACTGAGCAATCAAAGTATCACAAAGCGTAGCATGGTAATACGCGGTGCTAGAGGTGACCTAACGCAGTAGGAGGTGATATCGGTGAAGGGGGGAAACATCCGGGAAAGTATCCCCGGTGTTTCATGTTTTCAGACAAATGAACCGGAGGGGGAAAGTTGCAAGTTCGATAGGTTAGGGGGGTGTGGCGGACGAACGGGTTGCGTATCCGAAATCTTCTCGTCGTGCTGAGCAACTTTCATGTTGAAAATGATTTAATCCGAGTTACGGATTAAAAGATATGATTTTCTAAAGATTTTAATAATTTCTGGAATTTAATTAATTATTTAATTTAATTCGAAAATGTATTTATGACATCAGCATGATGTCATGCTGACGTCAGCAGTCAACAGGGTTGACTGGTCAACCTGACCAGTGGGTCCCACTGGTCAGTGACACATTTTAATTAGACATATTAATTAACCTAATTAGTACTAATTAGGGGGGCACTGTCATTGAATAATTAATTAGCTAATTGACTAACCAGGTTAATTAGATAACTAATGTTTAATTAGTTTAAATAGTTGTTTAGTTTAGTTAACCAAAATTAATTAAGTTAATTAGTTCTTTAATTAATTAATTAATTAATTAATTTTATTTTTATTTTTATCGCTTTTTTTAATACGTTCTGGGGTTGGGACCCCACATGTCATAGGCCCTAGGGGCCTTAGCGGGCACGGGCGTTGGCAGCCCGAACGGGCGCTGGCCCTCGTGGGGGGCACTCGACTAGTTGCGGGGCTGCGGGCGGGTGGCTCGCCGGAGCACAGCCACGAGCGGCACCTGCGGGTGGCGGCAGGTCGGCGAACGGCGGCGATGCTGGGCAGCGCACCGGGGGGCTACGGACGAGGCCAAGGGAGCAGGGGCGTGGGCGCACGATGGTAGCGGCGGGGCTCGGCCCCGACCGAAGTCCAGGGAGCGAGCAGAACGCCAGAGTGCGCGGGGTGAGCGCATGCTGCCCAGAGCGTGAGCTCCGGCACGCGGGCGCGTGTGCGCACGGTGGCACACCGAGAGAGGCACGGACGACGCGGGGACAGGGGAAGGAGGAGGGCGGAGGCCGTGGCCTCACCGGGATTTGTAGGGACGGGGCAGCGGGGCTCGTGGAGGGGGTCGGGGACGACGACGACGCAGGGGAAGCAGGCTGTCGGGGACGTCCGACGAGGTCGTCCTCCAGGGGATGGCGATGCGGCGTCGACGAGGTGGAGCCGGGGACGGCGAGCAGCATCGGGGCGCGTCGGGGCAGTTGGAGTGCGGCGACGGGGTGGGACGCCGGCGTCGGGGCGCGGTCGTCGGCCCGATCCCGATCCAGAACTGGATCGGGGGGAGGGGAGAGAGCGAGTGGGGTGCGGGTGAGTGGGGACGTGGGCTAGGGTTCGGTCGCGCAGGAGGTTATGGGGGAGTGTGGGGGCGGCCTGGGCCGGCCTGGCTAGCAGCTGGGCCGACTGGCCGAGTGGGGGGGTCTCTTTCTCTTTTCTTTGCTAGTTTTGTTTTTTTTATTCTTTTCTGTTTTATTTTAGTTGCACTTTATTTTTGGTTTAGTAAAATATAAAATAGCTCCAAAAATAGTGTGTCAAAATAATCCAGTGTTCTAAGAAGTTTTACCTCAGAATAAAAAATAGTTTAGTATTTGGTAAAATATATTAGGAGTATAACTAATTGTTTTGATGTTGTTTTAATCACTTTAGGGTATTTAAATATTTTATAAAGATGTTGTTACTCCACCAATAATATCCATGATTTATTTGTCACATTAAGAACATTTTAGTTTTGACTTTTGAAAACTTTAATTGTTTGACTTGATTTTAAATTTGAATTTGAATCGTTTTTGAACCATCGCGAGATTAACAACAGTAACCGAGGTGACGTGGCATCATTAGCGTGGAATTACTGTAGCCTAAATATCCGGGCGTCACAGTTAGGCCACCTTGCGCAAACTTTTACCACATAGAAACAGTGTGTGATGGACAGCCTTTGTTACATAGTTTCTTCTACGGGTCGTGTGTGGTGCATTCAATAACGCAAATGATAAAATCGTTAATATCGTCTGCAATGGCAACGCTATCACAAACGATTTAACGGGAAAAATTGTGTGTGATGTACCTGTGAACGGAAACATTTTCCTTGGAGCGACTGTGTGGGATGTACATAGAATGAAAACGTTTAGCGGGGACTGCCTGTGTGGGATGTACTTGCGACCGGAAACAATTTCACCTGTATAATTGTAATTTTTTTAGCTCTACTGTGCGTATTTCCATATTTGAGCGCTCGTCGGTCGCACACGACCTCATTTTGCCGAACGTGTGTGCCAGGAGGGCATATCCCCGACGGTTTCTGGGTCGTGTGGGTAGGACCCCCCTATTGCCCACACTCACTAGGCGATGGTTCCAAGTGTCGTCGCGGAAAGGGATTAAAAACCGTTTGTATAGAACTGACGCGTACCAGTGACATGGGATCTTGTGGTATGGGAAGTAATTATCAATTTTGCCTTGTGTACTAACCCATACAATGTGTTTTCTATATCTACATGGGTCAGGTGATTCTCATGGGCTTGCATCAAGAGAAATATTCCAAGTGCCCATGAGAGTATCACATCAAGTGATGATGGTCATGGTTGAAAAGGGCAAGCTCAAGATATGTATCCCGAAGGATTACATGCTTGTAGCTTGTGGATGATCACATGATGGACATGTGAAGATAGAATGCAATGAAATGATCCTCGCATGGCTTATCGTGGAGCTATTTGAAGTCTTCACCAGATGTCGTGATCAAGGTTATGCTTCAATATTAAGCCAAGAATAAATGTCAACATCAAGCTCAAGTAGAATGCTCAAGTTAAAGTATTAGTTCCTTTGGTTGTAGTTGCATGGATCAACGACCATCGAAAAAGATATATGCCCAATAATGGATTTCCAAAGGCTATCTAGTGTAGCTTTCTTATGAGTTCTTTAGTTATAGGGATCCCGCACTATTAAGAGGAGATCAAAGGGTTTCGTGTTGTACTTTCTCAAGTCATTATCTCCTACACACAATTCCACTCCGATCATATACATATATATCTTTATCCAAAGCCATAACAGTTCCCCAAATTCTATGATCTAACCTTTGCATATTTTGTATCCTCCATTTTGGTTTATCTTGGGTGGTTCTCTATGTGAGGACCTAGAGTTTTAATAGCTTCAAAACGAGCCAAAAATCATCAAAGTCGGAGTCCGAGTGAGAAAGTTATGCATGTTTTACTATCGGGGTGCCTGCAGTTTTTTTCATAGCCAGATGTCCGGGACTTGGCCGAATGTCCAGTCTCCCAGGACTCGCCGGATGTTAGGGCTCCCGGGACTCGCCGGATGTCCGGACCCCGGTCAGAAATCTGGCTTGGGGGGTCCAATAGCCGGGCCACTTGGACCAGATGTCCGGGCCCTGTACATTGACCCTGTTTTTCTGTGTTCATGTGCACAATTCAAAGCCTCCGGTTGTCCGGCGCTTGCCCGGATGACTGGCACGACACGGCCACGTACTAAAAAACGACTAGTTTTCTAGGCTTGCTATATATACCCCTCTACCACTCTGATAGAAGGTTGACCACTTCATCCAAAAGAACCATAGAACACCCAAGTGGCTCCCTCTCACTTCTCCTACACCAAATCTTAGATCCCGAAGAGTTTAGTTAGAGTTCTTGAGTGATTTTCCAATCAAAAGATATATCCACTCCCTCTCCCTCTTGTGACCAACGAAATGCGTGATTTGAGCAAGTATTGAGCATTTCCCCCTTGATCTTGTTACTCTTGGAGGTTGGAGACTCCTAGGCAGCAGAAGTGCTCCAACGAGGAATCAACTCGCGATTTGCCCCTGCAAAGTTTGCGATGGTTTGGAGGATGCCTCAAGGTCTACCACTAGTGGTTGAGAAACGCCTTCATGGCGCGTGATTTGAGCAAGTCTTGATCATTTCCCCCTTGATCTTGTTACTCTTGGAGGTTGGAGACTCCTAGGCAGCATGAGTGCTCCAACGAGGAATCAACTCGTGATTTGCCACTGCAAAGTTTGCGATGGTTTGGAGGCTGCCTCAAGGTCTACCACTAGTGGTTGAGAAACGCCTTCATGGCGTTGTCTCAAAGGGAGAATAGGGTGAGCCTTCGTGGCATTGGTGTGCCTTCGTGGTAACATCCACCTCTCTAACGACGACTAGCTTCCCTCCAAGGAAGTGAACATCAGGATACATCCTCGTCTTCGTGTCTTCGATTATCTCTAACCCTAGCCACCACTTGTGGTTTACTTTGGTCTCTTGAGCTTACATTTACTATATATTGTTGTCCTCCCTATATCATGTTGGCTAGTTCCCTCATAGAGATTATTTAGGCCCACACTTTATATTCCTCACTTCATACTTGCTCTATTGATATATCTTGTGATTAGTGTGAATTGCTAACTTGTGGCATACACTTCCATATCTTGTGATATGTTAGTGTAACTTACTTGTGCTTGTTAGTATCATTGTTATGCTCATCTTGTTTAGATTACGTTCTTGGTGCACTTAGCTGAGCCTAGTATATTTAGAATTTATGCTTGAAAAGTATTTACTTGGTTTATTTCTAGATTAGGATAAAGCAAATCTTTAGAAGTTTTTAAAACGCCTATTCACCCCCTCTAGGCGACATCGTGGTCCTTTCAACCGCTCCAACGAAGACGTACCTCCCCTGAAGGGAGGGTACTTCGGTAACACATCGTCCTCTTCACCGACTCCACTTGTGGTTATTTCTATCCTTTACTTTGTGCAAGCTGTATTGTGTTTGTATCTTGTGCTTGCTTGTGAACTTGTTATTGTGTTTTTCATATAGGTTGTCCACCTAGTTGCATATCTAAACAACCTAGTTTATTATCAAGCCTGATTTGTTAAAAAGAGCTAAAATTTGTAGTTGCCTATTTACCCCCCCCCCCCATTCAACCATATCGATCCTTCATAAGATAATGAAGATAATGAGGTTATAAAAACAAATCTTTGGATTTTAATCTAGTTGAATTCTTACAAAGGGTTTCTTGAACTTAGTGGGAAGATATAAGGAATGAACCTGTTATTGATAAGGATAGTCCGGATGTCATACAAAATAAAAAAACTCAAGAAAGCGAGAAAATATTCAAAAGGATTGGTGAGGAATTTAAGAGGCCAGATCCTGAAAAATAATAAAGATATGATTGATGAGCTAAAGACTCTGAAACCCTGGAATAAATTCAGCCCTTCATTAATGAACAGATTGCGAAGCCTCGTTGTAATTGTGCAAATATCTATACTAGTGCAGATATATACTCCCTCAGTCCGAAAATACTTGTCATCAAAATGGATAAGAAAGGATGTATCTAGAACTAAAATACGTCTAGATACATCTTCTTTTATCTATTTTGATGACAAGTATTTCCGGACGGAGGGAGTACATACATGCCCTGTTCAAGAATTCATCCGATTTACCAGTTAACTTACCGATTAGTCCCTACTCATAGGGTCACCGAGTAGCCTATAAACCGATAAATCGTCCGATTAATTGATTAAATGGCCAATTAACTTGCTGATTAGCCGATTAATCTCCTACTCACCAGCCAACCGAGCAGCTACCAGTTAATGATTTCCTCAACAATGCATACATGTGCAAATATCCATATCCATACACCAAGTTTTCTATACGTTGAACGGATACATACATGTGCAAATAAATGCATAGCCACAAATATCCATACAAGTGTACATAGATACACACATTTGCAAATATTGTTACTAGTGTCATGCCAAATTTGCTACAAACCCTAACCCATACCTAAATAAAACCAAAAGACCAACTATATGTACCAAATCCCTAACTATACCATACAATCCTTAACCATACTCAACAAATACAAGTGCAAGCATCAATGAATTTTGAAAAAAAGTGGATGAGCTAGGGTTTTTCAAAATTGGGTCAATGTGATTTTAACCAATAAAAAGAGGGGAAAGAGAGGAGAATAACTGGAGGATTGGAAGGGGAAGAAGATCCATCCCCCCTCCTATCCATATCTTTTAGCCACCGATTTGGTAGGGTGGGGGAGAAGGGGAGAGGGCGGCGGTTGTGAGAAGACAAACGGGAGAGAAAGAAATAGAGTTGGTCTGATTTAGCTGTGAGGCGTCGTGCTCGGCCCTAGCCGTTTTCTCCAGTGAGGGGGCATGACACCCCGGGTCAAGTCGCCATGTTTCTCGGGATGGCGACCCCGCGTGGGGCGTAATGCTCGGGCCAGGGTGCCCCAACATGGCAGGTCAGCGCTGACGCATGGGGCCCCCGCGTGGGGCATCATGTTCCATTGGTTGGAGCCAGGCCGCGCCAACGTGGCAGGTCAGTGCTGGCGGTGCGGAGCTTAGTGGAGATCAACCTGGACCCCCCCCCCCAGCCCAGGAGATATGTTCATATTATGATCAGTAAATTGCCCATAGATTCGCAGAAATCAAGCCTAAACATGATATTGGTTACCCCCCAGCCCAGGAGATATGTTCATATTATGATCAGTAAATTGCCCATAGATTCGCAGAAATCAAGCCTAAACATGATGTTGGTTACCTCCCCCCCCCCCCCAGCCCAGGAGATATGTTCATATTATGATCAGTAAATTGCCCATAGATTCGCAGAAATCAAGCCTAAACATGATGTTGGTTACCCCCCCCAGCCCAGGAGATATGTTCATATTATGATCAGTAAATTGCCCATAGATTCGCAGAAATCAAGCCTAAACATGATGTTGGTTACCCCCCCCCCCCCCCCAGCCCAGGAGATATGTTCATATTATGATCAGTAAATTGCCCATAGATTCGCAGAAATCAAGCTTAAACATGATGTTGGTTACCCCCCCCCCCATTTGCCCCTCCTAAAATGTGTTCGAAGCTCCGGCACTGAGCACTGGCACATCACGCACCAAGGCCGGACGTCATGAAAATGGGTCATTTTATGAAATATTTTCAAAACGGATTTATTATGTGCTAAACTTTTCAAAAATAGTCATTTTTGTCGGTTTTTACGTATCCCCCCTCCCCATGCGATCACATTAGATCGGAGCTTGATCGGGTTCAGCTATCACAAGATAATAACGGAACAAAAAAAGGAGCGTCTTGGAGCTGTTTCAGTTTTTGGTTGTTTTTCACGGATTTGATGAACTGTGTTGCCCGAACTCCATCCCATGACAGCATGTTCTAGATGGGGCGGGTAAAAATAAAATAAAAGCTGTTTTCGAAAAAAAAAACGTCGCTGCCATGATTCGTGGGTCTCCGGAAAGGACGGGTGACGCCGCTGCCAGCTTGGTAGTAACGGTATACGACGCGTCACTCAGGGCATGTACAATGGTTTTATCTTAAGGGTGCCACGTAGAATAAATGATGAGGTGGAGGGGAGAGAAATCATAAGAGAAGGTTTGTCTTCTCTTATTTAAGAGAAGACGAGAGATGATCTCTTAGCACAATTTGTCTCACCATATTTTTAGGAACAGTTAATTATTAAAGATAAGGCTAAAAGATGACCCCTTGTAGACATATTTTTTTGTCATATCTAATTTACATGCAAAACTTAAGATAAAACTATCTTATCAACCATTGTACATGCCCTCGAGGAGGGTACGCACGTTTCGCCCCCACCTGCTGCACCCGGTCTCCGCCACACCGTAGCTACTGTGCACGCCCCGGCCCACGTGCCGGGCGCCAGTTTCCTTCCCAACCACGCCCACCTCGCAACGCACGGCCCCATGTGCCTGCCGCCCAACCGCACCCCAGGGGCGGGTACCGTAGGGAGGGGTTGGCTTTGCAAAAAGTCTCCGTCGGTCCTGGCTCGTGAAATTCTTTCTTTCTTTCTGGATGTAAATAAATGTTGGTCCGTGCGGTCTCACCTGCCTTGTCTGTGGTACCACGGCGATTGCGTGGGTTAACTTCCCTGACCCCGCTTCAAACGTGAGTACTCACGTACGGTACTACCGATGTTAACGTTGCCCGGCTGGATTAGTATCGTCTGCCAGCACAAAATCAACACTCCACGAACCGGCCGCAGTTAACCCCGAGCTGGGGCCGAGGAGGTTGTTGGGTGTGCAGCGTACATCACTCTCGACGGCGTCATGCCCGGCCCGTGACGTTTTCTTAGGCTAGGCGCACTAAAACGGACTTTGTGGCATTCCACCTCGACCGATTGATGGTCACAGACCGTGACTCGCTGGATCACGATAGGACACCTTGCCAACAACGCTGCTAGAGAAGAACCTGCAGGCAGCCATAGGATTAGGAAATGAAATCCACCGTCAGGACGACTCGGGCGTGAAGTGGGCAGGTCGTGCGCAGCGCGCGGCCGCACATGCCATGTTTCGCTCTTTGTTTACACGCATCCACCGCAGGGTGGGGTTTTTTATCTGGAACCCAACAGGTGTCGTTTCCGTTGGCAGATGAATCTTTCTTCAGACCTTTTATTTTTTGAGCGAATATCTTTACTTGAGACTGCTCGTGCCCTCCAGCTCCAGGGTCGGTTTTATTTGTTGTTTGTTATTTCTTCCATACAATATGGTGCAGTGGTCCTGCGCTTCCATGGCCCCCGGCTACTAGATAGACGCTCTTGTCTTGCCTAGCCTAGGCTTAAATATATTCCGTCCATCAAATTTAAGAATCGCATCTCATACGACTGTCCACGCAACATGCACGTGCCCTCCCTCAAAAGAAACAAGGGAATTGGGTGTGGATCACTCGGACTCAGAGACTTATTTCCCCCTCCAATTTTTCAGCTAACGGTGTCAAATACGTACTACTGTACGTAGCACGCGGAAAGACTCTTCTGCCCACCTCAATTTTAAACCAACCCATCTCTTTCTCTTCTTCTCACACATACGAGTAGGACACACATACGACTAGGACCTCAATTTCTTCACGGTGGCATGGCGCGGCGGAGTTTCAGCGATGGGCGCGTATGGATGGACACGTGCAGGATGGTGACATTGTCTGACGCCATGATGGCGTTGACGATAGGCTTGTCAAGGTTGGTGCGTCAGTACCTGCTCTGCAGATGGATCAACGGTTGGAGATGGCGGCGGCCTATGAGTGCGCCAAACCGGTGTGTTACCCAATTCTGGCATTGTGCCTTGGTTGGGGCATCCAACATTAGATGTTAGGATTTGGTGCGATGTCTGTTTGGTATTAGGTTTGGACATTTTCGGCATTCCTTCATCAAGGGGATATGAGTAGCGACATGTGTGTTGCCAAGAGGTGGCTTCAGGCATACTGACATATAATTTTGTAAAGTCTTTGTGAATAATTAATAAAATGACTGCATTCATCGCCCAGATGCAGAAGCCGGGGTATATCCTTCTTTTTCGAAAAAAAACCGTGCTCCGCTCCAGTCCATCGGCCGCTCGGCGTCCCGACGCGAGGCCATGGAGTCGCAGCTGCACTGCAGGACAATTTGTGTGGCTATTGCACGGACGCGCATAGCAGAAGTACAACGCGGGCCAGCTGAGCGGCGCCCCAGGCACCAGTCACACGGGGAAGATGGATTCGAGCGAGGCTCTAGGGCTTGGTTCGGGCGCGCGGCAGAGCGGGATCCAGCTGGCCGGCAAACGAGTTGCAGCGGTGATGACGCCCACGACCTGGTAGGCTCCTACCGAGGGAGCTCGTGGCGAAGGCGGCTCCTCGACCAAGCTCGAGCGACGGCGTGTGCGACCGTGGCCCTCAGCTCGGCATGGTGGAGCCTGCTGCCCCGGCCTTTGACCCGGCTCCTCCTGACGGCATCGCGTCGCGAGGTGCCATGTCCGGGCCAGAGCTATCTCTTGACGATTTTGCAGAAAAGATCTCTACATGAGGGCATGGCCAATTCATAGCCTCAGGGTAATGTCTCACATACCATGTAGGATCGGATGACAGAAAAAGTAGGTTTGGATAGGGAAGCATGATCCTCTGCAGGAGGCGGATGCTTGAAGAGAAAAAAAATGGTTTGGTGAATAAAGTTGAAAAAGTTGAAGTACAGAGTAGGGATGCATGTGTAGTGAGAGTTACTTTCTATTCTTTGATGAGGCCCACAGTAACAATTTGCATTGGGAAGGAAAAAAAATTAAAATGCCTCAAATTACTATTTATCATTAGGCATCTGTATCCATATGTCGCTATTATACATGCCTTGGCTGACCTGTTGGTTGCTGCCACCCGGAAAGCAGAAAGCAAACACGTACTACGTCTGCAGCATCGAGCGTGCACCGAGCCACCACTCACCCTTGGACGGTGGTTGCAGTTGTGACCTGCCACGGGACGCGTAGGCGATAAGAAAGCAGCTCGTTTGCCCGCTGCACGCGAGGCCAGCGCAATCCTTCGCCATGAGAGCGCCTACGCACTACGTATCCGTCCTAGCACTAAATCTGGATGACCAGATGCTGCTGCGTTGCGTGTGATAGGTGAATGGATGATGCACCGACACAACCTGGCTTAGTTACATGCGGCCGTGTACTAGCGTTAGCGTGCAAGGGAAATTTACACTCAGAGCATCGGCAAATCAGAATACCGTGATACCCAGCGTTGTCCCGAAGCAACTCATGCGGCCGGAAACCCAACCGCTAGCGCACCCACTCGCTTCACATTTTGTGTGTGTGGTGTGTCAGTTTGTGCGCGCGATTTGCTGAGAACATAACATCGGACTATGGAAATTGGGTCGCATGGATTCAGGATAGTCAAGACCTGATCGTCGATGGTGAGCATTGCCGCGTCCGTCTACTTGAACATCAAAAATGATAGGAATACTCGTAAATATATGAGCACATGAAATATACTCTCTCCATTTATAAATATATAAATCTTCTTAGAGATTTCAATGCGAACTGCATGTGTATGTATATAGACATATTTTAGGGTGTAGATTCACTCATTTTGCTTCTTATGTAGTCTATATTAAAATCTCTAAAAAAAGACTTATATTTAGGAATGGTGGGAGTATTAAATTTGCATAAACACAATCATGCATTAGTCGGTAATAACCGAGGAAATCTCATATGTGATTGTTATAAGCAAGGTTCACACATAAAAAAATCGCTTGGTTTGACAATGTACACAACAATGCGCGTGGTGAATACAACTAGTCGATACTACCAAGACGGATAGTAAACAGTAGATTGCATACATCCTGCATTAATGAAATCCTTACACGCCTCTACCAATGGGCCGCCATGTTTGAAAACAAAGAAAAAGTAGCCAAGCCTGATGCACCTAGCCATTTCTTCTGGAGTGCATCACATTCATGGGACAAGATACTATCTACCACCAAAAAAAATGCGTGGTGATATAGCAATCGGACATTTTTGTTTTGTTTTGTTTTGTTAATTAGCAGCCTGGTTTTCATTATTTTTTCTCATTATTTTTTGTCTCTTTAATTTATAATAAATTCAAAATCATTTGGGAATACAAAGCAAAAATATATTCAGGAATTCATAAATATTTATAAATTTGCTTTTTTCCTAAATTCAAAAATTATTCACAAATGCAAAAATATATTCAGGAATTCAAAAATTGTTCATGGATTTGAAAAATGTTCACAAACTCACAATATGTCCATGAATTCAAAAAATCTCCATAGATTTTCTAAACTTTTCACGCATTCAAAAATATTCTTCGAAACAAAAAAGTTCACGAATTAAAAAAATGAGTGTTTGAAAAATGCCTGTGAATTCAGAAAATGTTCACGAATTCAAAAAAATGTCCGTGAATTCAAAAGTTGGTCACGAATTTTTTTTCATGAATTTAAGGAAATGCTCGTGAATTGAAAGAAATATTCACGAATTAAAAAAGTGTTCGTGAATTCAAAAAACTTTTGTGAATCAAAAAAATGTTCATGGATTCTAAACAGTGTTCATGAATTTGAAAAATGTTTGCAAATAAAAAAAGTTCACGAATTCAAAAAAAATTCACGAATAAAAAATGTTCACAAATTGGAAAATAATATTTCTGAATAAAAATGTTCACTGATCTGTAAATATGTTATTGAATTTGACAAATGTTTGATATACAAAAACGTTGATAATTATAAAAATTATTCTCTAATATAAAAAATGTTAAGGAATTTTAAAAAAATCATAAATTATAAAAACATCATTAATTAAAATTTAAAAGTAGAAGAATCAAAAATGGAGAAAGAAAAACAAAAAAATAATAGAAAAGGGACGAAAATGAAAAAACAAAGGAAATAAGAGAGTAAAAAACTTATTGAAAACTAGAAAACCCAGGGAACAAACAGTTTTCGTCCCTGGAATGTTACAAGAAATGTTGGCCCTTTTATCTCAATTTGGCCGCGCCTCCTAGTTTAGCAGGAACCTAACCGCGCCTCATTGGCTAGCAGCGCTATACACCACCCAACGGATCCGGGATCGATCCCTCGATGCCTCCCTTTTCACCTGTCTCTCTAGTTGAAGTGAACATTGGTTGGCCGTCCCATATGTGCGATCGTTTGCCCACTAGATGTTAATGAAGAACGTAGAACTCTTGAAGATCCGAGGTCCCCTATCTCCCAGCTCCAGAATGGCAGCCGGAGGCGAGGGGACCAAAATTTCTCCAGCTGCGGCTGTTGCTGCTGCAGTCCTTCATGTGGAAACCCTACACCAGAGACAAGGGACTTTTTATTTATATTTAGACAAACCAGAGACAGGGGATTTTTTTTTTTTTAGAAACCGAGTGACAGGGGACTGTGAGATCCGGAACTCAGTCAGCCAGGAAAAGAAGTAGTACATGCCGAAGATCCTAGTCGACAAGCCCACATCGCCGTACTCCGGCCCATATTTCACCCCTGAAGTTCACTGGCAAAGCGCGAAGTAGAGGCGTTCCCCCAGTTGCTGTCCAGATAAGGCTCTCTGCTCCGTACCATCTTCTTCCGTTCCTCTATCCTCTACGATTCAGTTCAGTTAGACCCCACCGAGCCAATGGTGGCTCCGGCGACGCTGTCCCTCCGCCCCTGCGCGACCCTCGCGCCGTCCAGGGCTGCGCTCCCCCGCGCCCGCGCCCACGCCCACGCCGGGTCCGCCCCCGCTAGTCGTCCAGCCCTCTCCGTCTCCTGCCCGCCGACGCGCTTCGAGAGCCTCCGCCGCGCCGCCACCGCCGTATCCGACCGGCAAGGCTCCGCGGAGCCTTCCGAGAAAGTAAGCATCGGCGCACGCTTCCCGTGTTTCGCATTTCGCGGCACCGGGCAAGTGGAGTTTTCTTCTCAGTTTTGAGACGACGTGGTGGTGTTTTCTGTGCGCTGCAGGAGGGGAAGTCGCGGACCTACTACTTCCTGGTGGCGAACGCCAAGTTCATGCTGGACGACGAAGAACACTTCCAGGAGCAGCTCCAGGAGAAGCTGCGGCTCTACGAGGAGCGCAGCAAGGAGCAGGACTTCTGGCTTGTGATCGAGCCCAAATTTCTAGACAGGTTCCCCAACGTCGCCAAGCGGCTCAAGCGCCCCGCCGTCGCGCTCGTCTCCACCGACCGCAACTGGATCAGGTAAGTCAGCTGTCTCTTCAGGCATCGTTGCAAGCTCGAGCAATGCTAATTAGCAGAGTCCCCCATGGATATTAAAACGCCAATGCATGCAGTCCTTGCAGTACTCGCTTCTGTAATTATCTGGCTATAAGCCCCTTCAATTGAAATTCAGCTGGGGAAATTCTCCCTCTCGCTGAACATTACAACAACAACAACAACTAAGCCTTTAGTTCAAACAAATTGGGATAGGCTAGGGCTGAAACCCGTAAGATCTCGAAACCACCTCATGGTTCTGGCACGTGGATAGCTAACTTCCACGCGCCCCTGAACATTACAATAAATAAATCGCGGTAATACTTGCGAGTTGTGACTAGTAAGTGCTTACTTCATTTATAGTGCCTGCCCAATGCTATGCCATTGGCAACATGTCATGCAGTGCAAGCTGGTATGCTTCCTGTTGCAAATGGCAAAACCGTGCATCGGTGCAGTCTTGTATCTTCAATTTGCACCGGATGCCTACTTGATGGCTACCCATAATAATGTGCTTGCTATCAGCAAAGGCGGCCTGTCGGCTGGGTGCGCGGTGGTCAAAGATAGCCCCAGCCTCACCCCCGCGTCGATCCCACACCGGGCGACTCGGGCGGGCCGCTACCCTAGCCGCCGCCGAGCCCTGATCTACTCCCTCCTCTCCTCCCGTCGCCGCCGCGTGACGCCGCCGGGCTAAGCCCGGGGCAGATGGCGGTGGCCTGGGTCTCTCCTTCTCTCCCGCGGCCTGGGGTGGGGCGGGGCCCCTGGCGTGTGGAGGCGCGGCTTGTCGGGTCCTGCGGCAGGACCCCTGGCGTGTGGAGGCGCGGCTTGTCGGGTCCTGCAGCGGGACCCCGGCGTGTGGAGGCGCGGCTTGTCGGGTCCTGCGGCGGGGCGGCCGGCCTTGCCTCGCGGCGGTGGTGGGTGGCTCTGCGGCTGGCCGGATTTCGGGTTGGCGGCGGCGGCATGGAGGGCATGGTGGATGGATCGACTGTGCGTGTGGTCTGGCCTCCGGTCAGATCTGATCTGGCCGGTGTGGCCTGCTCCATGCGTGGCGGCGGTGATCGGTGGCGGTCCCGTGCACACGAGGCTAGATGGAGGTTCCCCGAGCGGATCCGGGTGAAAACCCTACTCTTGGCTCATTGCCAAGGCCGGCGATGGCGGCGTTTTCTGCGTCGTCCCCTTCTTGAAGGTATCGTCGTGGAGAAGCTCTAGACCCCTATCCGCCACCTCCGTGGGAAACCTTAGATAGGTCGATTGGATGACGGCGGCGCTCTTGTGCCGTATCCCTCTTGGGGCATCATTCTTGGAGGTATGCATAGGCTAGAGGGACCAGTGGACGGCATTTGCGGTGGAGCGGTGTTCCATGTTACGCATCGGCGACGCGGAGTCTTGGCGGCATGGCGCGGCAGGGCCTTGGCGACGAATGTGTGATGGTGGACGCACGTAGGGAGGAGGTGTTGTCTGGCGCCGTGGTGGCGTCGACAACAGACCTGGCAAGGTCGATGCGTCCGTATCTGCTCTGAAGATGGATCGATGGAAGACGGCGGCGACGACCTATGAGAGTGCCTTGGACCGGTTTGTGCCCCAGACCTGGTATGTGGCTTGGTTGGGGCCTCCGGCTTTAGATGTTAGGCTTGGGTGAGAGGTTTGGGTATTCGGCTCACACTTTCTGCACCCCTTCATCAATGGATAGGAGTAGCGACAGATATTGCCAAGATCCCAGCTGCAGAGGCCGGGGGTCATCCTCCTTTTCAAAATAAAATAAAATCAGCAAAGGCATGCACTTCAAAATTGTATGTAGGTTGTTGACGAAAGAGGTGTGACAAAAGAAAAACACTAGTTTGGTTCACATTCATGCAGTGCCCTTCCAGGAAAGTTTAGATATAAGAATTGACATGTGTAGATATGCCACGAGTTAAGTTTGATCACATGGTGATGATTTGAGGGCCAATCTTACATGGAAGCTCTAGTCCAGGACATGTATTTCAATAAGTCACATTTACAAATTTTCATCAGGATCTTGTTTCAATGCAAAAGTGCAATTCTTATAAAATGAAGCCTATGGCTGTACTTTTTGAAGTTGTGCCATATCCTGTTCTGATTTTGTTTTTCGGTGTCATGAATCATGAATGTGTTTTTTAGTACAGTACTTTGTATATTTTCTTGTTTTTAGTCACCCCCGTTCAATAATTGGGCACAATCTGGATACGAGTTGCTTGCATTCCTGAACATATTGATTAGACCGCGAAGCGAGGAAAAAGAAACTGAATAAAATTAGAGAAACTTATCTGACCATTGAATTCTTAAACATGATGCCACTGCCAGATGCTGACTGTGTGGATCCCATTGTTTTGTTGATGTGTGATGTCGTGCTGGCATGGTGTGTGCTTTGTCAAACCGTTTTTTTTTTTTGCTTCTATACATATAAAGTTGTAGCTAATATGTTTTGTCTCCGTCTCTCATTTTAAAAAGCACTCATTTTAAAAAGCATACGTGCAGTAATAAATCCTCAATAATCTCATGTTATCTCCTTTTTTGCTCTCAGATTCATGAAACTAAGGCTGGACCGGGTCTTAGCGGAGCAATTCGATGCAGAGACACTTGAAGAAGCATTGGCTTCTAACCCCGCAGAGTTGAAATTCGATAAGCCTGAGAAATGGACAGCTCCATACCCCAAATACGAGTCTGGATGGTGGGAGGCCTTCTTACCTCCAAAGTCCAGCAACGGCACGGCTTAGAGATGAACTCCAGGCCGCGTGGTGTAAGATTTCTTCCATGTAAGTGATGATTGTAAGTTTTGGTTTATGCTATTGTGTATGTAGTCCGTGAGTTTATGAGAGTAGAGTTAGCTACATTAGTTGCAGAGATTGCTCTACTTTTCGATAATACCAAATAAGTGATGATGTTTTAAAGTCATGGTTATGTTATGGTTGTTAGTATTATATTTCTTCAAGGATATTCATTCCTGATTCATGTATGTTTTCATTCAAGGAGCCGCCAGTCTATGAGGCCCTAAATTATATCTGACCCGACATGTGAATCAATAATACACACATCACCTGCGGAAAAAGAAAAATGTACACATGTTTTTACTTTCCAGTCTAGCAGCAACAACAATGATGAAAACAAAGCGGCAATGCCAATCATAGCACGCAACGCAAGACCTTAAATATATTGTGTAGTCACAACGGCCTGTTGTCCCATTAGTGCGATACCACTACTATAGCCATATAGGTTGTATATAACAGACTGAAAATGTTGTCAACATTTAGCAATTTAGAAATAGCCATGGAATGTTGAGCTAAGGCCCTGTTTGGTTTATAAGTCCTATGACTTTTTTTAGTCCCAACTAAAAAGTCGCTAGTCCCTAAAAAGTCCTTACATGTTTGGTTCCTGGGACTAAACATGAACTAAAAGACCCCAAAAAACTCTCCCTCAGGGTCTTCTTTCATAAATCTCAAATGACCACTTTAAGTCCCTCCTGTTTAGTTTAGATGGGACTAAAAGGGACTTTTTTAAGTCCCTGTAAACAAACACCCCCTAACTTGTGATTTGTTTGACATTGATAATTGGGCCTTTCTTTGTTGATCCAGACACCCCATAATTAGTTGATTTTCTAAACTTGTGAAAAAAAATTCAAGTGCTCAAATGAATTCTCGCCAAAAGCTACAATCACAGGAAATTAACAAATATGCCAATATATTAGGGAAGTCAAATACATTCTACAATCTTGACAAGAGATTAAGAGATTATCGGACTATAAGACACAGACATCAGACGCACAGTACCTACACGGTAAGACGAACGAAGGATAAAACTTTAGTAGAACAGATTAGGACACGCGAGAATTGCAAGCCAGGAGCTGCATTCTGAGCTTCTAACAAACACACCAACTCCCTAGCACTGAAAAACCAACGCAATTACACAACCCTAAAGACTGACTTTCACTTTTAAGGTCTGAAGCGATCTACGGATCTTGTGGTTGTTCGTCGTTCCGATCCTCCCATGCTTAGAACCTGCACAACCAAAGGAACACATTGCTTGATGGCTTGCGACAAACTTAACTCAAAGCAAGACGCGTAATGAAGTGCTTAGGTCTATAACTCTATTGAAGTGCAGACCATGTGGATACAAGTTGCTTTCAACAACTGGTAGGTCCTCTCAGAAAGGAAAATTCATCTGGTTGGTATAACAACCCCTGTGTGCTTAGCACTAGTACCATACTATTCTTCTTTTTGACGAGAAACAGTACTGTCTACTGAATATATCTACATTTTTGTTTGTTTGTTTTTGTGCTAGTTTGCACTACCATACTAATCGCAGAGAAAAATTCCTCATGTGAATCCTATATAGTACTCCCTCCGTTCTTAAATATAAGTCTTTGTAAAGATTCTAACCAGTGACTACATATGGAGCAAAATTAGTGAATATACACTCTAAAATATGTCTACATACATTCTTATGTTGTTGTCCATTTGAAATGTTTAAAAAGACTTATATTTAGAAACGGAGGGAGTATCTTGCATGCTGTCTCACTGGGATTAATAATTAATAAATAAGTCCTAGTGTTTTTCAGAAGGAACATGTATCAAATTTCTTGCCAAAGGAGAACCATAGAGAAAAACATTCATGAACATATTTGCTTCACTGGCCAAATAAATTTATAGTATTCATCAAATGAGCAAATGTAGTACCGTACGTCAACGCGCAATGGCAGTAACAGGTTAGGCAGGAGCAGGAAAGCCGCACGAAACTGAGGAGAGAATATTTTTAGGGGAGGCTGGTCAAGGTCTTTGATAGTACAGTTTCCGAATTAACAAGAACTTGTAAAATAAATGAAGGAACTAATTACTGCTTGCTGTGATGTGACCATGGTTGTCAAGCAAAATCCTGAAGACCTACCGCCAGATCGAGTCAACGGTGGAAAGCTCGATCATGAAAAAAAAAACACCCTAAACAAAAATGTCTAGGAATGATACATACTCATATGAGAAACAGGAGAGGGACGAGAGGAAGAGGCCGGGCGCGCCGCCTTCAAGCTCCCCACACGGTGATCCCCTGCATCATGCACTTGAACTCGCCGAAGTCGACCTGGCCGTCGCGGTCGCGGTCGACGTTGCAGATCATCTCCTGCACCGCCGCCAGGTTCCGCGCCTCCGCCAGGCCCAGCTTCTTGAGCACGGCCTGCAGCTCGGACGCCGAGATGAACCCGTCGCCGTTCTCGTCGAAGACCCGGAACGCCTCCTTCATGTCCTCGTCCTCGCCCTCGCCTTCCTTGCCGGGCTCCTCCTCGGTGATGGGGCCAAAGAGCGCGTCGCCGAGAGCGCGGTGGAGGCCCTCGAAGTCCTCGAAGCCGAGCCCGGCGGCGCCAGCAGGGATGTAGGCGCCGACGGTGGCCTCCAGGCTGGCGCGGTCGGCGCCGAGGCCGAGGGTGTCGAGCGCGGCCGCCATCTCGTCGAGGGTGATCTCGCCGTCGCCGTTGCGGTCGAAGAGGTCGAAAACGCGGCGCAGGCGCAGGGCATTGAGGCTGCCGTTGCGGAGGCGGAACGACGGCGAGGGCTTCTTGGACAAGGACGGCTTAAGGGGAGCGGGAGCGGTGTCCATTGCTTTGAGTTCGCCGGTGACGCTGTGTCTTTCTCTCTGTTCTTTCTGCTTTATATATAGGCTTTGAGAATGGTTTCCGGAGCGCTTAAAACGTTGGGGAGCCATGGTTTTATAGAGGAGCCTTAAAAAACGGAAATGTTAACGCCCATACATTTGGGCGTTCACCACCCCGACCACACGCAAGCATCTTTGTTGGCAACTGTGCGCACGAATCTTGGAACAAACAGGCCGGTTTTCGGCGCTACGTAGGACGAGTCTCGTGTGCGGTGTGCGAGTCAGATCACCCGCACGTTGGTTGCCATCCCGTGGTCAGCGGTTGCCACTTAGAGGCGTGCGGTGGAACTGCCATGCGCCCGCACGCCACGCTCCGACCGCGGTTGACGCCAAACACGTCGCACACCCCTCCACCCTCTTCCTCACGGTTCCATTTACTCACCCGCGGCGCAATTACTGGCACAACCCACTCGCACTTCAAATCATTGGAGGAGAAGGCGAAGGCGGAGGCGGAGCAAGCCGTCGATGGTGCTCGCCGGAACGGAGCGGCTTCGCCGGAACGCGTGCGGGTTGAAGGTAATGCTCGCTACATCTCTCGGAACCCCTTCCTGCATTTCCCCCCTTCCATCCCTGTTCGATTCCTAGATCGATTCGTAGAGATTCTGGCGATTCGGCGGTGCGTCGGCGTTCCCGCCGGCGCCGAAGTTGTCTGCTAGCCGTTTTTGTTGGCACTGGATAGTTTCGTCGCCGCCGCGGCGGCGGCATCGTCGGTGTGGTTATGCCTGTTCGGAGGCACGCACTAGTCTTGCGTATGGATTTGGGAGGTGTCCCCCGGTTTGTTTGATGCCCATTGGTTCGAATTTGTGTTTGCAGTCAGTTCGTGCGAGAATTTTGAGGGTGAATTTGAAGTCAAAATAGTTGTCATTGAAACCTAGATCTAGTTAGTTTGGTTTTGAAACTGTAGTATGAGGCGAACTTGGTAGATTGGTTAACTATCATGATTAAAGCCTATAAAGAGACGGAAATAACCCCTCGAAGTACTACTATTATATTAAACGAGAAAATGACACATCTCTGTAATAGAGTACTACTAGTACTCGATAATGATGATGTTGTGGACTACATCTCGTAAATGAGAGATTTTTCATCATCAATATAAAATAGAAACCTGCATAAAGCTAGACTACAGGTCCGTAATTTCTACTCCCTTCGTAAACTAATATAAAAGCGTTTAGATCACTATTTTAATAATATAAGTGCTCTTATATTAGTTTACAGAGGGAGTACTCCTCTTAGAAGATTATTGAGAGTGCCTATCTTCGAAGATTATTCGAACCCTACTGTAACATTGTTTGACCAGCTCCCGATCTCCCATGTGTCGACGACTGTCCAATAACCCGTCCTCCTCGAAACAGGAAAGTACCCGCTCCCTGGCTTCACCGGACGAAAAGAATAATTAGGAACCGGATTATGCACCGATGAGGTGAACCTGTGCCCTCAGAAAAAAACTCGTTATTAGCGCAAAAAAAGGAAGAGCCACCGGCCGTCTGACAACAAGAAGTACTAGCATTTTGCACAACCTACGTACGCTGTTTGATTCAACAACGCGGCCACTTCTCCCCTCCAGCAGCCACGGCATTTCGTTCTCTGGTCAACGCTCGGCGGCATGGCTTCTCGTGGAAAGCACGACTACGTACAATGTTGGGCAGGGACGAATCTGAAAGTTTTTTTTTTCGAAACGGAGAATCTGAAAGTTTGATCAGTACGCAAAGGCGGTTCTGGATCGTCAAGCGAACGCCAAGTCGTTGCCTAATTTCAGCGGCCAACACCGGCAGAATTCCAACTGGGATCAACAGGAACTTTCACACAAACAGCAGCAATAATGGCCCAGAAGAAAAGCTCATATAGGAACATCCGATAGACCAAAGTATTAAGGGCATCTTCAACACCTATCTGCAAATTTTCTCCTGCATCCATCCGTAAAAAGACAGAACAAATAGTTCAATTAAAAATGGTACTCGTCCAACTCCATAACCTAAACTAAAAGATCGCCGACGCCTCTTCCCTATCTTCGGCCATGAGCCCCGAAAAATGAAGTTTCGTCTTCTCCGGCTCCGCCTTCGGGGCCTTGGGAAGTGAAGATGTCCGCCTCCATGTTGCCGCCAAGCGGCTAATCGGTCACCGATGTTGAGCCCACCAAGATGGGCATCGACGGAAGGGGAGGAGCAGTGGCCTTCTTGGGACCCGAGCGCCGACGACCTACCGTGCACTACTCTTCCTCGCTGTCGGCGGAGCCCGTGGATGTGTCGGCTTCGTGGTCCTGGTGGTGTGGCGCAGCCTCGGCGGAGCCGGTGTTGTCGTCCTCGTAGTCGGTTTCACCGAACACCTCGTTCGTCGCCTCGTCGCACTCCTTGTAGGTGGTACCGCCAACGGGCCAGATGGATCTCGCGGGCGGAGCGGTAGGAGTCGAGCAGCGCCGCCTGCTCCACTGGGTCCGCGTACGGCGCGATCACCATGCCGGCAGCGAGCTGCTCCTCCACATGTAGGTGCTCCTGGAGGAGTTGGTGGTTGTAGGCGGCATCGACCTATGCCTCCCGGAACCGCTCCTTCCGCACCATGTCCATGTAATAGGCAACGGGCCTTGACGATGGTCATGGTGCAATGCACCGGCGATGGTGGCGCCGGCTCGTCTTTGGCTGCGTCCTCCATTGGGACGTCGCCGTCTTCCGGTTGTTTGCCGGCCTGCCAGCCAACAACAATGGCGGCCATCTCGTTCTTCTGCTCCGGCGTCAGCCCGTCCCAGAGAGCTTTGGCGTGGGAGGAATCCATGATGGGGGTGGTGCGGAGAGGGATCGGAGGCGAATGACTGCGGCTATGGCTCGGGCAACAATTTATATAGCAATGATGGGCGGCAGAAGGATAGACGGGTGGAGCCGGAGTAGCGTCTTGGCAACGGGCATGTCATTAATATGGGCGACAGACGGACGGAGGCGTGTCGTTTGAACGCAGAGCAGTCATGTGCACTGGGAAGCGGAGCGGGCGGCGCTCACTCGGCCGGTGCCAGTGAGCAGTCGCGTCCCCTGACGAGGACATGTACCTAGGGTAGGGTCCTAGACCTGACCTACATGCCCAACCCAAGGACACTGCACAAGAGGCCAAGGCCTACAAAGATAGAAGAAGATACCGACCGGAATCATCACATGATGCAATCCACTCGACGATAGATCCACTCGGATACCCAATTCCACTCGACCGTCGTTATTCACTCGGAAGACAAGGATTTACTCGAAGGACAGAAGTCCTAGAGTCACCTCTGAATGGCAACGACCGAGCATTCACTCCCTAGCCTTAAAGTTCACTAAATGTGTGCGTTACCAGTAACGTTTGTGTCATTATTCTCTCATTGAACCCTTGTGTAACTGAGGACGACAAGGGGTCGGCGCACTCTATATAATCCACCCCTTCCCTCAAGCACAAGGGTTCGCACCCCCTGTAACTCAACACTCCAATATACAGAGCCTCCGTGGCACCGAGATGTAGGGTTGTTACCTCCGCCGAGAGGGGCCTGAACTCGTAAAACCGAGTGTACAACCTCGCCGTAGCTAGGACTCTACCCTCTACTATGTACCCCTTATCTTTACTGTCAGATTTGTTCCCACGACAGTTGGCACCCACCGTGGGGCAGGCATCTAAGCAACTTCCGGTGAGGTTGCAATCTTCGATCTTCGTCAACATGGTTTCCGGCGGTGGATTGTCCTTGGGTCGCGAGATTCGTCCTGACGCGCTCACTTTTATCACCAACGATTCGGCCTGGCTCCAAGAGGCCCCCTCGACGTCAAGGCACTCCCCACTCGCGGGGCGGCGCACTTCCGCTGGAGTGCCTGCGACGTCCTCCTGCAGTAGCCGTCGACTCAGTATCGATCGGTTCCCGCGACTTCTTCGCTTCCCGCTGCCCGTTACCGCAAGTGATCCGGTCGCTCGTGGCTCTAGAGGTGGGTGAAGCACGATGTGGCCCGTTAGTCGGCCACTCCTCAAATCACGACAATCGAGCCCGATGAATATCTCTATGGATTGTTCGATCTGTCGACTGGTCACTCGGATACTCTCTTCGAGTGTGAAAGCAATGACCCCGCGGCGGAAGTCCTCATGGTTGGTCTCCAGCGCAACCCGCCAGGATTTCCCCATGGCAAGGGCGGTGGCGGCGGTCCGTCGCGCGACAACAATGAGTACTATCCTCAAGCCCTCACTGCAGAGCAGAGGAAAGAGCTACATCATAAAAATGATCAAGCTCTCCAGACCCCCATCGTTGGGGAGACCCCCGAGGCTCAGGCCTTGGAGGCTGCGCCTGTAGCCACTTTGGCTGAGCGTGCGCGCATGGAGAATCTTCAGCAAACAGTCGACGACTGCGCCCGGAGACAATTTCCAAGTTCCAGTCAACGTTAGCGGCAATTGTTCCCGACTGAACCTCAGGATGAGTGTCAGGTATACCGTACTCCAATCCAAAATGTTGCAGCAGCTGCTCATATCGCAGATTCGATCCAGTCGTCCCGTTCCGAGGCTGGTAGAGGCTTATAGCAGATTCGGGCACTGCTCAGGGCGGCCGGAGAACAGAACTCAGCTGTGTCCTAGTCGTGTAATAGGATTCATAGTAGATCTGTCATGGCAGACACAGTTCAGTCGACACACAACCCAAGATCGCCTCTGCGGCGTGAAGATCGTGGTTATCGCCAGGACCAGTACCTGGGTCGAGGCCATGGGTAGTTTGACCCTCGATACCGCCGTGATAACCGCCATCGAGTGCCCACGCCCTCTCTGAGGGGTGATTCGTACGCGCCCCGGGGATATGATGATAGGCGCCCGTACGGCGACGAGCGGAGGATTCCAATCGACCCCCGAGAGCCTGGGTTTGATGCAAGGTCAGTCCTCGTACGAGGCCTGGTTGACAAAGACAGAGCTAACAGAGAAGGTTTGGACAGAGATCACCCGAGTGGGAGCAGAGCATTCATCTTTGGGCCCGAGTGTTTCAGCAGAGACATTCAAGCTGCTGAGATTCCTCCCAACTTCAAATTGGCTGCAGGAGTGAGCAAGTTTACTGGTGAGTTAAAGCCGGACACATGGTTAGAGGATTACCGAGTGGCAGTGCAAATTGGTGGAGGCAATGAAGAAGTGGCCATGAAGCACTTGCCCTTGATGCTTGAAGGCTCGGCCGGGGCCTGGTTGAATCAGTTGGCTCCCACTAGCATATACTGTTGGGAAGACTTGACCCGAGTGTTGATCAAGACATTTGAAGGCACTTGCATGCGCCCCGCTGGGTTGTCTGAGTTGCAACATTGTGTCCAAAAGCCGAATGAAACTTTGAGAGATTACATCTAGCGTTGGACTACACTTCACCATTTGGTGGAGAATGTTTCAGAGTACCCAGCAGTCTGCGCTTTCAAGGAGGCGTATGGTACAGAGAGCTCACACTGAAATTTGCTCGCTCTGGGGCCATGACTCTGAATCCGATGATGGAGATAGCCACTCAGTATGCGAATGGCGAAGAAGAAGATCGACTCCGTAATGGAAAAGGGAAGACAGTCGACCCCGACGCTGGGGGCGGAAATCCCAGTAGGAAGCAAAAATGCAAGGCTGAAGCCACATGTCAGGCTGAAGCTGCAGTGCTGAATACCCAAGGAAAGTTCAAGGGAAAGCCCAAGGGGCCATGGATACCCAAGAAGATCAAGGACCAGTCGGGCCAGGACGTCCTGGATTTACCGTGTGCCATTCACACGAAGAAAGATGAAGAGGGCAACTTGATTTTGCCCAAACACACCACTCGACTGTGCAGATTCCTTATTCAGCAGTTCCGTGAGGGTCAGCAGAGTGAGAAAGGCTCTGATAAGGATGAAGATGAAGAAAAAGCAGATGATTACCCGAATATCAATGCAACCCTGGTGATTTTTGCTGATGTTGAGAGCAAAAGTCGACTGAAAGTCATCAACAGAGAGGTGAACATGGTTGCTCCAACAACTACAACATTCCTCAAGTGGTCAAAGACTCCTATCACCTTTGACCAATCAGATCACCCAGCTCACGTTGCTACCCCCGGGCGGCAGGCTTTGGTGTTCGACCCAGTCGTTGGAGGCACTCGACTGTGTAAAATTCTCATGGATGGTGGTGGTGGTTTGAACATTTTGTATGCTAAAACCCTTCAGGGGATGGGCATTCCAATGTCCCGACTCAGTGAAAGCAACATGCAGTTCCACGGAGTCATCCCAGGAAAGAAGGTGAAATCACTCGGGCAGATTGCTTTGGATATGGTTTTCGGTGATTCAAAGAATTTTCGCAAAGAAAAGATGATGTTTGAAGTGGTAGATTTTCACAGTGCCTATCATGCTATTCTGGGCAGGTCGGCATACGCTCGTTTCATGGCCCATCCATGTTATGTGTATCTCAAACTGAAGATGCCCGGACCCAAAGGTATGATGACGGTCACTGCGAATAGATAGAGAGGATAGGAAAGCCTCCAAAAGGGTTCCAAGATCGCTGACGAGCAAATGGCAGTGGTGGAACTAGAAGAGTACAAGAAGAATGTTGATCCGAGTGATTTTCTTCGTTCCAAGAAGCCTGCTTCCAAGTCCACATTTCAGTCGACTGGCGAGACGAAACTAGTTCACATTCACCCAGAAGATCCACAGCTGCTCCGACCCACATCTCAACGACACTCGACAGCAAATAGGAAGCCCGTTCATCCAGTTCCTCAGTGAGAACTGGGACATCTTCGCATGGAAACCATCAGACATGCCAGGTGTACCTAGGGGACTGGCTGAGCACCGTTTGCATGTCGACTCCAAAGCCAAACCTGTCAAAGAGCATCTCCGTCAGTCTGCCGCGGAGAAGAGGAAGGCGATTGGCGAGGAAGTGGCTCGGCTCTTGGCAGCTGAGTTCATACGCGAGATATACCACTCCGAGTGGCTCGCCAACATCATCATGGTACCTAAGAAGGATAATTTACTCTGCATGTGCATTGGCTTCAAGCATATCAATCGGGTCTGCCCAAAGGATCATTTTCCGCTCCCTCGCATCAATCAAATAGTCGACTCGACTGCGGGATGTGAGCATTTGTCTTTTCTTGATGCGTATTACTGATACCATCAAATCTGACTGTATGGACTGGATGAAATAAAAATGGCCTTCATCACCCCGTTCGGGTGTTTTTGCTATGTCACCATGCCATTCGGTCTCAAAAACGCTGGTGCCAGATTCATGCGCATGATTCAGAAGTGCCTGCTCACTCAGATCAGTCGGAATGTGGGGGCGTATATGGATGATATTGTGGTTAAGTCACGCATAGGTTCCAACCTACCGACTAACCTTGCTGAAACCTTTGCCAATCTGAGAAGGTACGACATTAAGTTGAATCCGTCCAAGTGCACATTCGGAGCTCCCGGAGGAAAGTTACTCGGTTTTCTCATTTCCAAACGAGGGATAGATGCCAATCTCGAGAAGATCGATGCAATTCTCTGAATGAAACACCATGTGCGTGTGCATGATGTTTAGAAGCTCACAGGTTGTCTCGCTGAACTGAGTCGGTTCATTTCTTGTCTCGGTGAAAAGGCACTGCCTCTTTACCGACTGATCAAAAAGTCTGACACGTCTGAGTGGACTCCCGAAGCCGAAGCAGCATTTGTGGAACTCAAAGCCCTGCTCTCCACCCAGTCGGTTTGCTTGCTGCTCCGAACAGCAAAGAGCCTTTGCTCTTATACATCGCAACCATTGGTCAGGTTGTCAGCACAGTGCTCATAATGGGGCGAGAATAAGAAGGCAAAGCCTATAAAGTTCAATGTCCAGTGTACTGTATCTCTGAAGTCTTGACTCCATCCAAGCAGAGGTATCCACATTACCAGAAGCTTGTTTATGGAATTTACTTGACTGCGAAGAAAGTTGCACATTATTTCCAAGACCACTCAGTTTGAGTCATCAGTGATGCTCCATTGTCTGAGATCATGAACAATCGATATGCAACTGGTCAAGTGGCTAAGTGGGCAATTGAACTTCTCCCTCTGGATATCAAGTTTGAAGCAAAGAAGGCGATCCAATCTCAAGCGCTCGCATATTTCTTGCCCGAGTGGATTGAACAGCAATAGCCGACTCAAGTTCGCTCGGAACACTAGACTATATTCTTCGATGGGTCTAAGATGCTGAATGGTTCTGGTGCCGGAGTGGTCCTGGTGTCCCCAAGAGGTGATAAACTCAGTTATGTCCTCCAGATTCACTTTGATTCCTCCAATAACGAAGTTGAGTATGAAGCAATCCTCTACAGGTTGTGTATGGCTATCTCACTTGGCGTTCGTCGCCAGATGGTCTACGGTGACTCAGATTTGGTGGTCAATCGGGTGATGAAGGAGTGGGATGTTAGAAACCCTACCATGACTGGATACTGCAACGCAGTGAGGAAGTTGGAGAAAAAGTTCGAGGGTTTGGAACTTCACCACATTCCCTGAATCAAGAATCAAGCAGCTAATGATCTGGCAAAAATAGGTTCCACTCGAAAACCTATCCCCAACAATGTGTTTCTTGAGCATCTCCACTCCCTGTCAGTGCAAGAGGATCCTTTTACTGAAGAACCTCCCCAAGCAATAAGTCCTACCAATCCGACTGAAATTGAGGTACCAACGGTTATCGATCTGGTTATGGAGATCCTGGTGATCACCCCCGACTGGACAGTACCATACATTGCATATCTACTCAGGCAGGAGCTTCCACAAGACGAGGTGGAAGCACGTCAGATTGTCCACAGATCCAAGGCTTTCATGGTGATTAATTGGCAGCTCTACAGAGAGAGTGTTACTGGCGTGGCTCAATGATGTATTTCTCCAGAAGTGGGTCGATTGATTTTTGGATGAGATCCACTTGGGGATCTATGGTCACCATGCAACTTCTCGGACCAATGTGGCCAAAGCATACCGAGCCAGATTCTACTGGGCACGGGCCAATGAAGCTGCAAAGGAAATCATTCATAAGTGTGAAGGCTGCCAGTTTTATGCAAACATGTCTCATAAGCCTGCATCTTCCTTGAAAACTATTCCACTCGTCTGGCCGTTTGCCGTGTGGGGATTGGATATGATTGGGCCGCTTAGGACCGACAGAAGTAGTTTCACTCATCTACTTGTAGCATTCGACAAGTTTACCAAGTGATGTCCACTATGCAACTTTATCCTAGTAGACATTGTTGGGCCTCCAAGTGCAGAGTTTTGTAGGACAGTAGCAAATTTCCCTCAAGTGGATGACCTAAGGTTTTATCAATCCGTGGGAGGCGTAGGATGAAGATGGTCTCTCTCAAACAACCCTGCAACCAAATAACAAAGAGTCTCTTGTGTCCCCAACACACCCAATACAATGGTAAATTGTATAGGTGCACTAGTTCGGCGAAAAGATGGTGATACAAGTGCAATATGGATGGTAGATATATGTTTTTGTAATCTGAAAATATAAAAACAGCAAGGTAGCAAGTAACAAAAGTGAGCGAAAAGGGTATTGCAATGCTTTTAAACAAGGCCCAGGGTTCATACTTGTGACGCCCCCGATTCAATCATACACTAATCATGCACGCAAATGTGTACGATCAAGATCAGGGACTCATGGAAAGATATCACAACACAACTCTACAAATAAAATAAGCCATACAAGCATCATAATACAAGCCAGGGCCCTCGAGGGCTCGAATACAAGTGCTCGATCATAGACGAGTCAGCGGAAGCAACAATATCTGAGTACATACATAAGTTAAACAAATTTGCCTTAAGAAGGATAGCACAAACTGGGATACAGATCGAAAGAGGCGCAGGCCTCCTGCCTGGGATCCTCCTAACTACTCCTGGTCGTCGTCAGCGGGCTGCACGTAGTAGTAGGCACCTCCGGTGTAGTAGGAGTCGTCGTCGACGGTGGCGTCTGGCTCCAGGGCTCCAGCATCTGGTTGCGACAACCAGGTAGAAGGGAAAGAGGAAAAGAGGGAGAAAAGCAACCGTGAGTACTCATCCAAAGTACTCGCAAGTAAGGAGCTACACTACATATGCATGGGTATATGTGTAAAGGGCCATATCGGTGGACTGAACTGCAGAATGCCAGAATAAAAGGGGGATAGCTAATCCTATTGAAGACTACGCTTCTGGCAGCCTCCGCCTTGCAGCATGTAGAAGAGGGTAGGTTGAAGTCCTCCAAGTAACATCACATAGCAATAATCCTACCCGGCGATCCCCTCCTCGTATCCCTGAGAGAGAGCGACCACCAGTTGTATCTGGCACTTGGAAGGGTGTGTTTTATTAAGTATCCGGTTCTAGTTGTCATAAGGTCAAGGTACAACTCCAAGTCGTCCTGTTACCGAAGATCACGGCTTTTCGAATAGATTAACTTCCTTGCAGGGGTGCACCAACTTACCCAACACGCTCGATCCCATTTGGCCGGACACACTTTCCTGGGTCATGCCCGGCCTCGGAAGATCAACACGTCGCAGCCCCACCTAGACACAACAGAGAGGTCAGCACGCCGGTCTAAACCTAAGCGCACAGGGGTCTGGGCCCATCGCCCATAGCACACCTGCACGTTGCGAGGGCGGCCGAAAGCAGAACTAGCCCCCTTAATACAAGAGCAGGCTTACGTTCCAATCCGGCACGCGCCGCTCCGTCGCTGACGTCTGAAGTGCTTCGGCTGATACCACGACGCTGGGATACCCATAACTACTCCCACATAGATGGTTAGTGCGTATAGGCTCATAGCCAACTCAGATCAAATACCAAGATCTCGTTAAGCGTGTTAAATATCCGCGAACGCCAAACAGGGCCAGGCCCACCTCTCTCCTAGGTGGTCTCAACCTGCCCTGTCGCTCCGCCACAAAGTAACAGTCGGGGGCCGTCGGGAACCCAGGCCCACCTCTACCGGGATGGAGCCACCTGTCCTTTCAGCCCCCTCATCAGAATCACTTGCGAGTACTCATCGAGCTGGCCCGACTTTAGTCACCATCTGTATAGTATGTATGTATGTATAGTATATACCCGTGATCACCTCCCGAGTGATCACGGCCCAATAGTATAGCAAGGCAGACTGACAAGAATGTAGGGCCAATGATGATAAACTAGCATCCTATACTAAGTATTTAGGATTGCAGGTAAGGTATCAACAAATGTAGCAACAATGTCAGGCTATGCATCAGAATAGGATTAACGGAAAGCAGTAACATGCTACACTACTCTAATGCAAGGAGTATAGAGGAGAATAGGCGATATCTGGTGATCAAGGGGGGGCTTGCCTGGTTGCTCTGGCAAGAGAGAGGGGTCGTCAACTCCGTAGTCGAACTGGGCAGCAGCAGGGTCGGTCTCGTAGTCTACCGGAGAGAAAAAGGGGGGGAAGAAACAATGAATACCATGTAAATAGATGCATATCGATGCATGACAAGACAAGTAACGATGCTAGGCGGGCCCTAACGTAGTATGAGGTGATGCCGGTTAAGGGGGGAAACATCCGGGAAAATATCCCCGGTGTTTCGTGTTTTTGGGCAGAGGAGCCGGAGGGGGAAAGTTGCGGGTTCGATAGGTTAGGGGTGTGCGGCGGACGAACGGACTGCGTATCCGGATTCGTCTCGTCGTTCTGAGCAACTTTCATGTACAAAGTTTTTTTCATCCGAGCTACGGTTTATTTTATATGATTATTCGAAGTTTAAAAGATTTTCTGAAATTTCAGGATTTTTATTTTAATTCGAAATTAAAACAGCAAAATACTTTTGTCACCTAGTGTTACTCCAGCCTATGAGTATGACAGTGGGGCCATGGGGTTGGGTTGACCCAGTCAAAGGTTGAATAGTCAAAGAGTGAATAGTGTAAGCGGGTTCCACGTGTCATTGACTATGGTCATTTAGACTTTAATTAAATTATATTAACTAATAGTGGGGCCTACTGTCATTGGCTAGTAGTTAAACTAACTAGTGGTTAGCCCCCAAAGCTAATTTGCAAGGGCCGGCCAGTGGTGGCTGTGCACGCACAAAGCACAAAGCTTGTGCTCGGCCATGGCCTCAGCCAAGGCCATTAGTAGCAGCAGCTAGCGGCTTGGAGCATCAGCTAGTAGCGGCAGCAGGAGGAAGCAGCAGCATCTAGGAGCAGCAGCGACGGCAAGCACCAACGAAGGAAGCAGAGTAGCAGCAGCAAGGTAGCAACAGCCAGCGGCAGTAGCACAAGAGTAGCAGGTACAGGTAGCGGGCGGACGCGCGAGCGTGGGCAGGCACAGGGGCGCGTCCAGGAGCAGGTGGGTGAGGCCACGCGCAGGCCGGTGCACGCGGAGGCATGGTAGGGCACAGCCGGACGCGGCCATGGACGCGAGGGCGCACAGGCAGGGGCTCGGCGACACGAGCAGGGGCGTCGCGAGGGATGCGGACGAAGCCGCGCATCGAGCTAAGGTGACTGGGGGCATGGGGATGCACAGGGTCAACGGCAGTGGCGAATGCTCGCGATGGTGGCGGCTCGGACATGACGAGCCTGAGAAAAATGTCCACGGATCGACCAAACGGAGGTGGTAGGCGGCATCTACGCAGCTCCTAGAGCACGCACGCATCCACAGACGAGGCTAAGTGGCACGGCAGCGACGTGCTCGTCCGCCATGGCGGACGGCGGCGTCGGCCTCGAGCAGGGGAACTGGCTACAGCGCACGGGGCAACTAGGAGAGGGGAAAAAAGGTGTGGGGCTCACAGTGAGGCACACGGTGGCGGGCGATGGGCTTAGGAGCGCAGGAGGGCGGCGAATCGGGGCGACGGAGTTCGTCGGTGTCGGGGAGGAAGTCAAAGGCGATCCAGCGACGGAGGGCTCCCCAGCTCGCGTTCCTGGGCGTAGAGGAAGTAGCGGACGGCGGCGCGTCTTCTGAGCAGGGTCTCGAGGCCTGCGGAGGACGGTGGCCGCGGCTCCTACGGCGGCGAGGCCCTGACTGCACTCGGCGAGGTGAGGCAGGCGGAGCGAGCGAGGTGGAGAGGGGGAGGAGCGAGTGGGAGGGGAGGCGTCCCGAGGCGCGCTCGTGGCGGCCTTATCCCCTCCGCGGCGCGCTGTAGCGACGAGGCCGGCGAGGTGGTTCGGTGGGAACGGGCGGCCGACTCTGGTCTGGGGAACAGGAGGAGGAGAGAGTTGACCGGGGAGTAGGAGTGGGCCACTAGGCCAGCTCGGGTGGGCCGAGGCCTAGAGGGCAGGAGGCTTTCTTATTTTTATTTTTTGTTGTTTTTCTTTTCTAATTTGCATTTCTCTTTAGTAGTAAAAATATTTATCTAAAGCTAATATTTAGCACACAAATACTAGGTAATAATTTAAAGCAACACACAAATTCTCAAATTAATTTAGAACAATTTAAATATTTGCCGTTTTTTAAAAGCATTCAAATAATTGTTTTTTGCTACTTTTGTATTCATTTAGAGTTCTTAAACATTTCCAAAAAAAAGTGGGTTCTTCACCATAATTGCCTATGCATTATCTGGCACCTCTAGAACATTTAAGTTTTAAAGTTTGAAAACTTTTACCGTTTTGACATTATTTTAAATTTGAAATTTGAACTGGTTTTCGGACTAATGCGAGATTAGCAACAGTAGTCGAAGTAACAGTAATCGAAGTAACGTGGCATCATTAGCCGAGAATTACTGTAGCTTAATTATCCGGGCGTCACAATTCTCCTCCACTACTAGAAATCTCATCCCGAGATTTTAAGCGGTGGAGTAAGGGGGGAAAAGTGTTGGTAGCGAAAACCTAACGAGTCTTCTCGGTCTTGGCTGCCCTTTCGAAGAGGTTGATCCCTTTCGTTGATGTCTTCATTTCTCTGCTTCAAGTCACCATGATCAAGTCGCCATCCTTTCTTCGGGATCTCCATCATCCTACGAACGCGATCAAGGGGAAAAACTCCGGAAGAACGCATCTCCACAAAGTTGGGCATCTGACGGTGAACTCAATGGAAAATACACGAGGTACCCCATGAGTTGTATTTCAGTGAACTCGTTGAGTGCAATATACGATGGTACCAAAGTTTCAAACTGGTATGCAATCATTTGATGACTATATAGAAGCCGGAATGGGGCCTTGATCAACGAGAATAATATGGTGTTTGATACCAGGATGAAACATGGTAGAATTTAGCTCGTGCATTACACACGAAGTCAAGTGCCAAGAATACCTTAGAATCAGGGTTGTACAGGAGAGTCAGGTTTCGATCCCGTGGAACTATGGGTTATGGGCCCACCATGTGGGTTAAGAGTAGGAAGGGCGATGACATCTTGCACAGAAAGCAAGGCATGTCAGAGGATAGTCCGTTAGCTATGTTGGCAACAATGTCAGTACGAAGGACGGGGATGAAGAGAAACATTCTTTTGCTCATTGTAAGGAGGTGGACCAATAGGCAAGGTTCTCGTTCACCGACTGTTAATGGAATGACATCAACAATAGTAACAGGGTTATACTTGATAGGGTTGTACACCAAGGTGTTTACCTAAGCAGGGAATTACCACTACTTAGATAAGTCAGAGTACAAGAAAGGCTAAACAAAAAAATGGAAAGCAAAATGTGTTTAGACACATATTCCAGGGGTATATCCTTCCCAAGGACAAGCAGAGCACGATATCCATGACAGGATATGCAGTAGAAAACCCTTTAGGTAAGGGCAGAGGAATTCCACGACATTACCCATACAACGGTGTTTCGATAATCGAGCAAGAAACATTTAGAATTGGGCTTCAAGATGTTTTCTTGAAAATCGGAGTACCACATACATGCTTCAAGATATCATTGACATGGTCTTCAAGCAAAGATCAGACTTTGGATACACAAAGGATCCATCAGGAACAACTTATAGAATAAGTCTTACAATTTCCTCACGGAAGAATGACTAACCTTGCCAAAAAGGAAACTATAATAGTAGGTCCTCCGGCCAGGTGTGCTAGGCATGACATCACCTTACCGGGTCATATAAAGACCAACATTATAACTCTTGGAATTATGTTCCAACCATCATATCTGACTGAGATTCAGATCTGATTGGTGACAGGATACCTCAGACCCAGGATGCCTCAGAAGAAAAGGTGCAACACAAAATGACGAGATGACATCAAAGATTCTCGGGAAAAGAACTATGGAAGCGAGTTCCAAAACAAGGGTTCATCATTAAATCAAGAAGAGGATGAGGAGGTGGCTGATGGACTCAGCGATTTATTCAACGAGGTATCCAAGAAGATGGATCTCCACAATTATGTGGATAAGGAGATAACATTTGTCAGATCAAATGATACAAGGAAGTATGCCCGAGGAAGACATACACAATTAAACATTGGTTGAAAGGTGCGCCCAAAATATGGGTTGGGTTGCACGACCAATGTCAGAATGATGATTCAATAATCAATAGTCTAAGAATGAACGACCGCCCATTAACTTCAAAGCAATAGGGTTGCTAGAAGTGCAGAATCCAAATAGCATCGTTCACTTGTTGGTACCCCGCTTGGGATCGACACGAGGACCCAAGAAAGAATGGTGATGGTGAGAAGTATCACCATACCAAGAATTCTTAAGAGGTGGTGAAATTCTCACAACATTGATGACATAAGAGATGTTAATGTTCCAAGGTAAGGGAGAACAATTGCTGGATAGCAAGGAACTCAAGGTATAACATCAAACACGAATAAGCTTGTGTTGGCAGGAAGGCAATAAAGTGGTCGATGATAACGCAGATCATCGAGGGCAAGGATGGTATTCTCATCATGAACTCATTTGATATCCTGGAAGAGCTCATGAGGTTGATGATGATCACGACACACTTGTCGAGAGATTTCAAGATGTAATCGATCGGCGATAACCTCAAGTCAAATGAATGGTAAAGCAAAAGGTTATTGGAACCAAAGGTACGACACAAACTCGAAACCAAGCTTGTTGCCCAAGGCGAAATGATATGATGAGGAAGATCAACGTAAGCTTAGCTCATCCTCAAATAATTGTGCTACGGGAAGGACCAGGTAGCACAGTTAGAATCATCACGACAAGGATATAGCCAAACAGGCTAGGAATGACATGATCGGGTACAAACTCGTAAGTAAATAATATCAGTAGGAGTTGTTGAACCGTAATGTGGACTCGGTTCAATTCTCGGTGTTTTTGAGTGTTTCATAACTCAGAGCCCGTGAAAAATTGGAATCAGTGAAAATGTAGCACTTGATGAAGATCTGATGAGAGGTTATGCAGTTCCATGATAATCTCGAGATACCAGGGGGGTAATACTCGACACAAGATCAAAGTAAAGGTTGGACTGGTGTATTGATCCATAGAAGACAATTGTTTTAACTTGTCCGAGAAATGAGATCAAAGAAGAACAATCATGGTCGGAACCACGGTTGCAAAAGGCCAGATCCTAGATATAAGATGAACTTATACCAAAGGAATAATTTATTTAAGAGAAGCTTTAATGATAAGATCTACATCGTGTCCATGGGCATGAACACAAGTTCAAGGTCGACTCCCACTTCTCCAATGCATAACCTTTCATTCACTTCTCATGTTCGATGAAGTTGCAGTGTTGAAATTTTATCTGGTGAAGCACCAGAAGAGTATGACTCGTGAAAACTTTCGGGTTCACACGGTTTAGAGAAGGCATATGTTCAACCCATAGGGGCTTCTTAGAAACATATACCACAAGTTTCAAGAGTAAATAACACAAGCCCAAAAGCAGAGCATGGTTGGCCAAGCAGAGGATACAACTTAACAAAGGCATTATGTATCAGGGGAAGAACTCACAAGGTGATCAAATTTGAAGGACACTGTCGGATAACAATCCAACAAAGGACTTGATGGTCCACAAAGGATCTGATACGAGTATTGGTACTCAACTAGAGGAAGAAGAATGCAAGGAGATCAGATTATAGAAACAACTGACTAACTCAATTGTCAAATTCAAAGGAATTATGATTTCCAAATCAAGGGATCAAAAGCAACGCTCTGATTAGGGATGGATAAGTTGAATAGCCTTAGGGTACAATCAACGACAATTGGATTGGTCGAGAACCAATTCCAGTTAAAAGAATGGAAGCTCAGCCGGAAAGGTAATTTATAAGGATCAATGATGATTGCGTGTATTCGCAACATATTGAGTCAACAGACTCAAAATGATAATGACAAGGAATGTCAATAAGATTTCTATACTTATGGGATTAATCATAATGAAAGCAAACAAGAAATTCCAAAGCAATAGGTTGCTGAGGATTTTCAGAATATCGGGTGGTATTTCGAAGACTTTTGTGTAACACATGAACAACTGGGGGATGGGCGGATACTCGATAAATGCGAGAATTAACCGTAGGGGTATTCAAGTGACAAGAACAGCAAGGCAGTAAGCTCAAGGGATTATCGAAACCACGACGAGTTTTTCAGGGTATCTTGTAATAACAAGACCACTGGGGATGAAGGTAAGAATAACAAATGCAAGTAGTTATCCATAAGGGTTTGCGGTGGAAGGTGAATTGCAAACGTGATGAACACAAGTTCTCGGGTTAACAGCGGAGAGTATTTTCAGGGTCTTCTGGTGCAGCAGACGATCATTGGTAATAAGGGGCTCTCCGGGTGAAAGTGATAACGAGATCCTAATGTTAGATTTAGTAAACTTCATTTAACCCGAATAGAGGAGAGATCAGAGTCCCAGAGTAAAGGTCGAGGAGTAAAAGATCCTACTACCACCCAATGGCGACGTGTGCCCGTAGGACACACAGCCATGTTAGTAAAAGTTTTTGCAACGTCTAGACTCGACTTCGGCCAAGGAGTGTGGAAGGAGGATTCCTACAGGCAGTCGGCTCTAATACCAACTTGTGACGCCCCCGATTCAATCGTACACTAATCATGCATGCAAATGTGTACGATCAAGATCAGGGACTCACGGGAAGATATCACAACACAACTCTACAAATAAAATAAGTCATACAAGCATCATAGTACAAGCCAGCGGCCTCGAGGGCTCGAATACAAGTGCTCGATCATAGACGAGTCAGCGGAAGCAACAATATCTGAGTACAGACATAAGTTAAACAAGTTTGCCTTAAGAAGGCTAGCACAAACTGGGATACAGATCGAAAGAGGCGCAGGCCTCCTGCCTGGGATCCTCCTAACTACTCCTGGTCGTCGTCAGCGGGCTGCACGTAGTAGTAGGCACCTCCGGTGTAGTAGGAGTCATCATCGACGGTGGCGTCTGGCTCCAGGGCTCCAGCATCTGGTTGCGACAACCAGGTAGAAGGGAAAGGGGAAAAGAGGGAGAAAAGCAACCGTGAGTACTCATCCAAAGTACTCGCAAGCAAGGAACTACACTACATATGCATGGGTATATGTGTAAAGGGCCATATCGGTGGACTGAACTGCAAAATGCCAGAATAAAAGGGGGATAGCTAATCCTGTCGAAGACTACGCTTCTGGCAGCCTCCGCCTTGCAGCATGTAGAAGAGGGTAGGTTGAAGTCCTCCAAGTAACATCACATAGCAATAATCCTACCTGGCGATCCCCTCCTCGTATCCCTGAGAGAGAGCGACCACCGGTTGTATCTGGCACTTGGAAGGGTGTGTTTTATTAAGTATCCGGTTCTAGTTGTCATAAGGTCAAGGTACAACTCCAAGTCGTCCTGTTATCGAAGATCACGGCTATTCGAATAGATTAACTTCCCTGCAGGGGTGCACCAACTTACCCAACACGCTCGATCCCATTTGGCTGGACACACTTTCCTGGGTCATGCCCGGCCTCGGAAGATCAACACGTCGCAGCCCCACCTAGACACAACAGAGAGGTCAGCACGTCGGTCTAAACCTAAGCGCACAGGGGTCTGGGCCCATCGCCCATAGCACACCTGCACGTTGCGAGGGCGGCCGGAAGCAGAACTAGCCCCCTTAATACAAGAGCAGGCTTACGTTCCAATCCGGCGCGCGCTGCTCCATCGCTGACGTCTGAAGTGCTTCGGCTGATACCACGACGCTGGGATACCCATAACTACTCCCACGTAGATGGTTAGTGCGTATAGGCTCGTAGCCAACTCAGATCAAATACCAAGATCTCGTTAAGCGTGTTAAATATCCTCGAACGCCAAACAGGGCCAGGCCCACCTCTCTCCTAGGTGGTCTCAACCTGCCCTGTCGCTCCGCCACAAAGTAACAGTCGGGGGCCGTCGGGAACCCAGGCCCACCTCTACCGGGATGGAGCCACCTGTCCTTTCAGCCCCCTCATCAGAATCACTTGCGAGTACTCATCGAGCTGGCCCGACTTTAGTCACCATCTGTATAGTATGTATGTATGTATAGTATATACCCGTGATCACCTCCCGAGTGATCACGGCCCAATAGTATAGCAAGGCAGACTGACAAGAATGTAGGGCCAATGATGATAAACTAGCATCCTATACTAAGTATTTAGGATTGCAGGTAAGGTATCAACAAATGCAGCAACAATGTCAGGCTATGCATCAGAATAGGATTAACGGAAAGCAGTAACATGCTACACTACTCTAATGCAAGGAGTATAGAGGAGAATAGGCGATATCTGGTGATCAAGGGGGGGGGGGGCTTGCCTGGTTGCTCTGGCAAGAGAGAGGGGTCATCAACTCCGTAGTCGAACTGGGCGGCAGCAGCGTCGGTCTCGTAGTCTACCGGAGAGAAAAGGGGGGAGGGGGAGAAACAATGAATACCATGTAAATAGATGCATATCGATGCATGACAAGACAAGTAACGATGCTAGGCGGGCCCTAACATGGTATGAGGCGATGCCGGTTAAGGGGGGAAACATCCGGGAAAATATCCCCGGTGTTTCGTGTTTTTGGGCAGAGGAGCCGGAGGGGGAAAGTTGCCGGTTCGATAGGTTAGGGGTGTGCGGCGGACGAATGGACTGCGTATCCGAATTCGTCTCGTCGTTCTGAGCAACTTTCATGTACAAAGTTTTTTTCATCCGAGCTACGGTTTATTTTATATGATTATTCGAAGTTTAAAAGATTTTCTGAAATTTCAGGATTTTTATTTTAATTCGAAATTAAAACAGCAAAATACTTTTGTCACCTAGTGTTACTCCAGCCTATGAGTATGACAGTGGGGCCATGGGGTTGGGTTGACCCAGTCAAAGGTTGAATAGTCAAAGAGTGAATAGTGTAAGCGGGTTCCACGTGTCATTGACTATGGTCATTTAGACTTTAATTAAATTATATTAACTAATAGTGGGGGCTACTGTCATTGGCTAGTAGTTAAACTAACTAGTGGTTAGCCCCCAAAGCTAATTTGCAAGGGCCGGCCAGTGGTGGCTGTGCACGCACAAAGCACAAAGCTTGTGCTCGGCCATGGCCTCAGCCAAGGCCATTAGTAGCAGCAACTAGCGGCTTGGAGCATCAGCTAGTAGCGGCAGCAGGAGGAAGCAGCAGCATCTAGGAGCAGCAGCGACGGCAAGCACCAACGAAGGAAGCAGAGTAGCAGCAACAAGGTAGCAACAGCCAGCGGCAGTAGCACAAGAGTAGCAGGTACAGGTAGCGGGCGGACGCGCGAGCGTGGGCAGGCACAGGGGCGCGTCCAGGAGCAGGTGGGTGAGGCCACGCGCAGGCCGGTGCACGCGGAGGCATGGTAGGGCACAGCCGGACGCGGCCGTGGACGCGAGGGCGCACAGGCAGGGGCTCGGCGACATGAGCAGGGGCGTCGCGAGGGATGCGGACGAAGCCGCGCATCGAGCTAAGGTGACTGGGGGCACGGTGATGCACAGGGTCAACGGCAGTGGCGAATGCTCGCGATGGTGGCAGCTCGGACATGACGAGCCTGAGAAAAATGTCCACGGATCGACCAAACGGAGGTGGTAGGCGGCATCTACGCAGCTCCTAGAGCACGCACGCATCCACAGACGAGGCTAAGTGGCACGGCAGCGACGTGCTCGTCCGCCATGGCGGACGGCGGCGTCGGCCTCGAGCAGGGGAAGTGGCTACAGCGCACGGGGCAACTAGGAGAGGGGGAAAAGGTGTGGGGCTCACAGTGAGGCACACGGTGGCCGGCGATGGGCTTAGGAGCGCAGGAGGGCGGCGAATCGGGGCGACGGAGTTCGTCGGTGTCGGGGAGGAAGTCAAAAGCGATCCAGCGACGGAGGGCTCCCCAGCTCGCGTTCCTGGGCGTAGAGGAAGTAGCGGACGGCGACGCGTCTTCTGAGCAGGGTCTCGAGGCCTGCGGAGGACGGTGGCCGCGGCTCCTACGGCGGCGAGGCCCTGACTGCACTCGGCGAGGTGAGGCAGGCGGAGCGAGCGAGGTGGAGAGGGGGAGGAGCGAGTGGGAGGGGAGGCATCCCGAGGCGCGCTCGTGGCGACCTTATCCCCTCCGCGGCGCGCTGTAGCGACGAGGCCAGCAAGGTGGTCCGGTGGGAACGGGCGGCCGACTCGGGTCTGGGGAACAGGAGGAGGACAGAGTTGACCGGGGAGTAGGAGTGGGCCACTAGGCCAGCTCGGGTGGGCCGAGGCCTAGAGGGCAGGAGGCTTTCTTATTTTTATTTTTTGTTGTTTTTCTTTTCTAATTTGCATTTCTCTTTAGTAGTAAAAATATTTATCTAAAGCTAATATTTAGCACACAAATACTAGGTCATAATTTAAAGCAACACACAAATTCTCAAATTAATTTAGAACAATTAAATATTTGCCTTTTTTTAAAAGCATTCAAATAATTGTTTTTTTGCTACTTTTGTATTCATTTAGAGTTCTTAAACATTTCAAAAAAAAGTGGGTTCTTCACCATTATTGCCTATGCATTATCTGGCACCTCTAGAACATTTAAGTTTTAAAGTTTGAAAACTTTTACCGTTTTGACATTATTTTAAATTTGAAATTTGAACTGGTTTTCGGACTAACGCGAGATTAGCAACAGTAGTCGAAGTAACAGTAATCGAAGTAACATGGCATCATTAGCCGAGAATTACTGTAGCTTAATTATCCGGGCGTCACAATACTTTCACTAGTGCAAGTTCTCTCAACAATGATAACATAATTAGATCATATAACAATCCCTGAACGTGCAACAAAGAGTCACTCCAAAGTCACTAATAGCGGAGAACAGATGAAGAGATTATTGTAGGGTACGGAACCACCTCAAAGTTATTCTTTCTGATCGATCTATTGGGCTATTCCTATAAGTGTCACAAACATCCCTAGAGTTCATTCTAAAATAACACCTTAAGACACA
This sequence comes from Triticum aestivum, assembly GCF_018294505.1. Taxonomy (NCBI): domain Eukaryota; kingdom Viridiplantae; phylum Streptophyta; class Magnoliopsida; order Poales; family Poaceae; genus Triticum; species Triticum aestivum. The sequence goes on along the minus strand of NC_057804.1, from coordinate 376,644,423 downwards.
CATCAACCAAAACCCTAATGTCACCTACATACTCCAATGCCACAACAAGTATCCGCGGGTTTGATTATATGATATGCATCACACAATCTCAGATTCATCTAAACTTCAAAGAGAGCCCCAAAGTTTCTACCGGAGAGTCAAGACGAAAACGTGTGCCAACCACTATGCATAAGTTCACAAGGTCACAGAACCCGCAAGTTGTTCACCAAAATATACATCAAGTGAATCACATGAATATCCCATTGTCACCAGAGATAAGCACATGCAAGACATACATCAAGTGTTCTCAAATCCTTAAAGACTCAATCCGATAAGATAACTTCAAAGGGAAAACTCAATCCATTACAAGAAAGTAGAGGGGGAGAAACATCATAAGATCCAACTATAATAGCAAAGCTCGCGGTACATCAAGATCGTGCCAAATAAAGAACACAAGAGAGAGAGAGATCAAACACATAGCTACTGGTACATACCCTCAGCCCCGAGGGTGAACTACTCCCTCCTCGTCATGGAGAGCACCGGGATGATGAAGATGGACACTGGTGATGGATGCCCCCTCCGGCAGTGTGCCGGAATAGGGTCCCGATTGTTTTTTCATGGCTAGAGAGGCTTGCAGTGGTGGAACTCTCGATCTTCCTTCTCCTCTGGAAGTTTGGGGATATATAAGAGGTGTTGGTGTCGGGAACAAGTCAGGGGGTCCTCGAGTCAGCCACGAGGTAGGAGGGCGCGCCCAGGGGGTAGGGCATGCCCTCCACCCTCGTGGTTGACTCGAGACTCTTCTGGTCCATCTCTGATGCTCTGCGGGCTTCTTCTGGTCCAAAAATAATCTCCGTAAATTTTTAGGTCAATTGGACTCCGTTTGATATTCCTTTTCTGCGAAACTCAAAAACAAGGGGAAAAGCAAAAACTAGCACTGGGCTCTAGGTTAATAGGTTAGTCCCAAAAATCATATAAAATAACATATAAAACATCCAAGATGGATAATATAATAGCATGGAACAATAAAAAATTATAGATACGTTGGAGACGTATCAAGCATCCCCAAGCTTAATTCCTGCTCGTCCTCGAGTAGGTAAATGATAAAAACGGAATTTTTGATGTGGAATGCTACCTAACATATTTATCCATGTAATTTTATTTATTGTGGCAAGAATATTCAGATCCATAAGATTCAAAACAAAAGTTTAATATTGACATAAAAATGATAATACTTCAAGCATACTAACAAGGCAATTATGTCTTCTCAAAATAACATGGCCAAAGAAAGTTGTCCCTACAAAATCATATAGTCTGGCTATGCTCCATCTTCATCACACAAAATATTCAAATCATGCACAACCCCGATGACAAGACAAGCAATTGTTTCATACTTTTGATGTTCTCAAACTTTTCAACTTTCACGCAATACATGAGCGTGAGCTATGGACATAGCACTATGGGTGGAATAGAATATGGTGGTTCTGGAGAAGACAAAAAGAAGGAGGTAGTCTCACATCAACTAGGCATATCAATGGGCTATGGAGATGCCCATCAATAGATATCAATGTGAGTGAGTAGGGATTGCCATGCAACGGATGCACTAGAGCTATAAGTTTATGAAAGCTCAAAAAGAAACTAAGTTGGTGTGCATCCAACTTGCTTGCTCATGAAGACCTAGGGAATTTGAGGAAGCCCGTCGTTGGAATATACAAGCCAAGTTCTATAATGAAAAATTCTCACTAGTATATGAAAGTGACAAAATAGGAGACTCTCTATCATGAAGATCATGGTGCTAATTTGAAGCACAAGTGTGGTAAAAGGATAGTAGCATTCCCCTTCTCTCTTTTTCTCTCATTTTTTGATTGGCTTCTTTGGCCTATTTTTTTATTTGGCTTCTTTGGCATCTTTTTTTGATTTCCTCACATGACAATGCTCTAATAATGATGATCATCACACTTTTATTTACTTACAACTCAAGAACTACAACTCATACTTAGAACAAAATATGACTCTATATGAATGCCTCCGACGGTGTACCGGGATGTGCAATGAATCACGAGTGACATGTATGAAATAATTATGAACGGTGGCTTTGCCACAAATACGATGTCAACTACATGATCATGCAAAGCAATATGACAATGATGAAGCATTTCATAATAAACGAAACGGTGGAAAGTTGCATGGCAATATATCTCGGAGTGGCTATGGAAATGCCATAATCGGTAGGTATGGTGGATGTTTTGAGAAAGGTATATGGTGGGTGTAATGCACCGGCGAAAGTTGCGCAGTACAAGAAAGGCTAGCAATGGTGGAAGGGTGAGAATGCGTATAATCCATGGACTCAGCATTAGTCATAAAGAACTCACATACTTATTGCAAAAATCTATTAGTCATCAAAACAAAGTACTACGCACATGCTCCTAGGGGGATAGATTGGTAGGAAAAGACCATCGCTCGTCCCCAACCGCCACTCATAAGGAAGACAATCAATAAATACCTCATGCTCCAACTTCGTTACATATCGGTTCACCACACGTGCATGCTACGGGAATCACAAACCTCAACACAAGTATTTCTCAAATTCACAATTACTCCACTAGCATGACTTTAATATCACCATCCTCATATCTCAAAATAATCATAAGGAATCAAACTTCTCATAGTATTCAATGCACTTTATATGAAAGTTTTTATTATATCCCTATTGGATGCCTATCATATTAGGACTAAATTCATAACCTAAGAAAATTACCATGCTGTTTATTACTCTCAAAATAATATAAGTGAAGCATGAGAGTTCATCAATTTCTTCAAAATAAAACCATCACCGTGCTCTAAAAAGATATAAGTGAAGCACTAGAGCAAACGACAACCTACTCCAAAAGATATAAGTGAAGATCAATGAGTAGTCCAATTATTGTGTAACTATGTGAAGACTCTCTAACATTTAAGAATTTCATATTTTGGGATATTATTCAAACATAAAGAAAACCAAAATAAAATTACATTCCAAGGATAGCACATATCATGTGAAGAAGCAAAAACTTAGGCTCAACCAAAACTAACTGATAGTTGTTGAAGAAGAAAGGTGAGATGCCAACCGGGGCATCCCCAAGCTTAGATGCTTGAGACTAATTGAGATATTAATTAGGGATGCCTTGGTCATTCCCAAGCTTGATCTTTTATGTCTCCTTAATTCCTTTTATATCATGGTTTCCCTAAACATTAAAAACTTCATCCACACAAAACTCGACAACAATTCGTGAGATAAGTTAGTATAAATCAACACAATAACCTTATCATTCTCTATTATAGAAAATCACTAAAATTATTATTTGATATTGCCTACTAAATGCCTCTGCATATTTAACACTCCTATCCTCAAATAGAATCATTAAACAAGCAAACATATGCAAAGAATGCAAACATAACAGCAATCTGTCTAAACAGGACAGTCTGTAAAGAATGCAAGAGGAATCATACTTCCCTAACTCCAAAAATTCTTAAAAAATACCACACTGTAGAAATTTTGTTTTTACTCATTTTGTAAAATTTTCAAGATTTTATCATGTTCTGACTATTCACCAATATTCAAAACATGATAGCAAACTTTCTGTTTTCAAAACAACAACATATAGACTTGTAAAATAACATGGTAAAGGCTATACTTGACTTTTTATTGAACTAAAAGATATAAAACATTGTTGGGGAACGTAGCAGAAATTCAAAATTTTCTACGCATCACCAAGATCAATCTATGGATAATCTAGCAACAAGAGAGGGAGAGCATGATCATCTTCATACCCTTGAAGATTGCTAAGCGGAAGCGTTACAAGAACGCGGATGATGGAGTCGTACTCGCGGCGATTCAAATCGCGGAAGATCCGATCTAACACTGAACGGACGGGGCCTCCGCGTTCAACACACGTACAGCCCGGGGACGTCTTCTCCTTCTTGATCCAGCAAGGGGAGAGGAGAAGTTGAGGGAGAACTCTGACAGCACGACGGCGTGGTGGTGATGGAGCTCGTGGTTCTCCGGCAGAGCTTCACCAAGCATTACGGAGGAGGAGGAGGTGTTGGAGGAGGGAGAGGGCTGCGCCAGGGGAAGGGTGCCGCTGCCCTCTCTCTCCCTCACTATATATAGGGGGAAGGGGGGTGGATGAGGCACCTTAGGGTTTCCTAGGGGATGGGTGGCGGCCACAGGGGAAACCCTAGATGGGTTTGGGAGCCCCCACCCCTAGGAAACTTGCCCCCCAAGCCGGGAGGGTCGGCTGCCATAGGGGAGGCGCCCCCACCTCTCCAGGTTACGTGAGAGGGATTGGGAGGGGCACACAGCCCCTTAGTGGGCTGGTGTGCCCCCTCCCCTTGGCTCATAAGGCCCCCCAACGCTTGCCGGGGCCTCCGAAACACCTTTCGATCACGCTGGTCGTCACCCGGTACTCCCAGAACAATTCCGGACTCCAATACACTTCGTCCAATATACCGATCTTCACCTCCGGACCATTCCGGAGCTCCTCGTCATGTCCGGGATCTCATCCGGGACTCCGAACAACCTTCGGTAACCACATACTATTTCCCATAACAACTCTAGCGTCACCGAACCTTAAGTGTGTAGACCCTACGGGTTCGGGAACCATGCAGACATGACCGAGACGTTCTCCGGCCAATAACCAACAGCAGGATCTGGATACCTATGTTGGCTCCCACATGTTCCACGATGAGCTCATTGGATGAACCACGATTTCAGGGATTCAAGCAATCCCGTATACAATTCCCTTTGTCAATCGGCATGTTACTTGCCCGAGATTCGATTGTTGGTATCCCAATACCTTGTTCAATCTCGTTACCGGCAAGTCACTTTACTCATTCCGTAATGCATGATCCCGTGACTAACTACTTAGTCACATTGAGCTCATTATGATGATGCATTACCGAGTGGGCCCAGAGACACCTCTCCGTCGTACGGAGTGACAAATCCCAGTCTCGATTCGTGCTAACCCAACAAACACTTTCGGAGATACCTGCAGTGCACCTTTATAGCCACCCAGTTACGTTGTGACGTTTGGTACACCCAAAGCATTCCTACGGTATCCGGGAGTTGCACAATCTCATGATCTAAGGAAATGATACTTGACATTAGAAAAGCTCTTAGCAAACAAACTATACAATCTTGTGCTATGCTTAGGATTGGGTCTTGTCCATCACATCATTCTCCTAATGATGTGACCCCGTTATCAATGACATCCTATGTCCATGGTCAGGAAACCATAACCATCTATTGATCAACGAGCTAGTCAATTAGAGGCTCACTAGGGACATGTTGTGGTCTATGTATTCACACATGTATTACGGTTTCCACTTAATACAATTATAGCATGAACAGTAGACAATTATCATGAACAAGGAAATATAATAATAACAATTTTATTATTGCCTCTAGGGCATATTTTTAAAAGTCTCCCACTTGCACTAGAGTCAATAATCTAGTTCACATCACTATGTGATTGTAATGAATCCAACACCCATGGTGTTTGATCATATCTCGCTTGTGAGAGAGGTTTATTAGTCAATGGGTCTGAACCTTTCAGATCCGTGTGTGCTTTACAAATATCTATGTCATCTTGTAGATGCAGCTACCAGGCGCTACTTGGAGCTATTCCAAATAACTGCTCTACTATACGAATCCGGTTTACTACTCAGAGTCATCCGGATTAGTGTCAAAGTTTGCATCAACGTAACCCTTTACGACGAACTCTTTTACCACCTCCATAATCGAGAAAATTCCTTAGTCCACTAGTTACTAAGGTTAAGTTTGACCGCTGTCATGTGATCCATTCCTGGATCACTCTTGTACCCCTTGACTGACTCATGGCAAGGCACACTTCAGGTGCGGTACTCAGCATAGCATACTGTAGAGCCTACGCCTAAAGCATAGGGGATGACCTTTGTCCTTTCTCTCTATTCTACCGTGGTCAGGTCTTGAGTCTTACTCAATACTCACACCTTATAACACAGCCAAGAACTCCTTCTTTGCTGATCTATTTTGAACTCCTTCAAAATCTTGTCACGGTATGTATTCATTTGAAAGTACTATTAAGCATTTTTTGATCTATCCTTATAGATCTTGATGCTCAATGTTCAAGTAGCTTAATCCAGGTTTTCCATTGAAAAATGCTTTTCAAATAACCCTATATGCTTTCCAGAAATTCTACAGCATTTCTGATCAACAATATGTTAACAACATATACTCATCAGAAATTCTATAGTGCTCCCACTCACTTCTTTGGAAATACAAGTTTCTCATAAACTTTGTATAAACCCAAAATCTTTGATCATCTCATCAAAGCGTATATTCCATCTCCGAGATGCTTACTCCAATCCTTAGAAGGATTACTGGAGCTTTGCATACTTGTTAGCATCTTTCAGGATTGACAAAACCTTCTGCTTGTATCACATACAACCTTTCCTCAAGAAAATCGTCGAGGAAACAATGTTTTGACATCCTATCTGCAAGATTTCATAAATAATGCAGTAACTGCTAATTTAATTCCAACAAACTCTTAGCATCGCTATGAGTGAGAAAGTCTCATTGTAGTCAACTCCTTGAACTTGTCGGAAAACATCTTAGTGACAAGTCGAGCTTTCTTAATGGTGATACTTACCATCATTGTTCGTCTTCCTTTTAAAATCCATCTGTACCCAACAGCCTTACGACCATCAAGTAGTTCTTCCAAAGTCTATACTTTGCTTTCATACATGGATCCTCTCGGGTTTTATGGCCTCGAGCCATTCATCGGAATTCAGGCCCACCATCGCTTCTCCACAACTCGTAGGTTCATTGTTGTCTAGCAACATGTCCTCCAAGACAGGATTACCGTACCACTCCGAAGCAGTACGCGTCCTTGTCGACCTATTGATGACCCACAAGTATAGGGGATCTATCATAGTCCTTTCGATAAGTAAGAGTGTCGAACCCAACGAGGAGCAGAAGGAAGTGATAAGCGGTTTTCAGTAAGGTTTTCTCTGCAAGCACTGAAATAGTTGGTGATAGATAGTTTTGTGATAAGATAAATAGTAACAAGCAAAAAGTAAATAAAGTAAATAAAGTGAAGCAAGGTGGCCCAATCCTTTATGTAGCAAAGGATAAGCCTAGAAAAATTCTAATAATGAAGAAGGAGCTCCCGAGGACACATTGGGAATTATCGTCAAGCTAGTTTTCATCACGTTCATAAGATTCATGTTCGGTACTTTGATAATTTGATATGTGGGTGGACCGGCACTTGGGTACTGCCCTAACATGGACAAGCATCCCACTTATGATTAACCCCTATTGCAAGCATCCGCAACTACAAAAAGGAGTATTAAGGTAAACCTAACCACAACATTAAACATATGGGTCCATATCAACCCCTAACGAAGCAACGCACAAACTAGGGTTTAAGCTTCTGTCACTCTAGCAACCCATCATCTACTTATTACTTCCCTATGCCTTCCTATAGGCCCAAATAATGGTGAAGTGTCATGTAGTCGACGTTCACATAACACCACCAGAGGAGAGACAACATACATCTCATCAAAATATCGGACGAATACCAAATTCACATGACTACTAATAGCAAGACTTCACCCATGTCCTCAGGAACAAACGTAACTACTCACAAAGCATATTCATGTTCATAATCAGAGGGGTAATAATATGCATAAAGGATCTGAACATATGATCTTCCACCAACTAAACCAAATAGCATCAACTACAAGGAGTAATCAACACTACTAGCAACCCACAGGTACCAATTTGTGGTTTTGATACAAGATTGGATACAAGAGATGAACTAGGGTTTTGAGATGAGATGGTGCTGGTGAAGATGTTGATGGATATTGACCCCCTCCCGATGAGAGGATCGTTGGTGATGACGTTGGTGATGATTTCCCCCTCCCGGAGGGAAGTGTCCCCGGCAGAACAGCTCCGTCAGAGCCCTAGATTGATTCCGCCAAGGTTCCGCCTCGTGGCGGTGGAGTTTCGTCCCGTAAGCTTGCCCATGATTTTTTCCAGGTGAAAACCCTTCATATAGCAGAAGATGGACGTCGGGGGCCCACCAGGGAGCCCAGGAGATAGGGGGGCGCCCCCTACAGGGGGGGGGCGCCCCCTGTCTCCTGGACAGGGTGTGGGCCCCCTGGCCTATTTCTTTTGCCCAAAAATTCTTATTAAATCTGAAAAGTTGTTTCATGGAGTCTCAGGTCTTTTGGAGTTGTGCAGAATAGGTTTCCAACGTTTGCTCCTTTTCCAGCCAGAATTCCAGCTGCCGGCATTCCCCCTCTTCATGGTAAACCTTGTAAAATAAGGGAGAATAGCCATAAGTATTGAGATATAATGTGTAATAACAGCCCATAATGCAATAAATATTGACATCAAATCATGATGCAAAATGGACGTATCAACTCCCCCAAGCTTAGACCTCGCTTGTCCTCAAGCGGAAGCCGAAATCGAAAAATATGTCCACATGTTTAGAGATAGAGGTGTCGATAAAAATAAAATACGGACATGAGGGCATCATGATCATTCTAATAACAGCAACATATATGGATTTTGTCATATGATTTCCTATGTTCAAGTAATAAGCAATTCACAATGTCAAGTATGGTTCAAAAACTTCATTGGGAACTAACAAACTATAATCTCAGTCATTGAAGCAATTGCAATTTATCGTAACATCAGAAAGAGTCAATAATAGAGCTTTTCAGCAAGCTCACATACTCAACTATCTCGTAGTCTCCTATAATTGTTAACACTCACACAATACTTGTGGTTATAGAGTTTCAGCTGGACACAGAGAAAGACAGGGGCTTATTGTGTTGCCTCCCAACGTATTCACCTTTAGGTGATGTCAACACTAATAGCCTATGCCAACTTACATCCAATTGGATATATGTATCATGATCTTTCAAACATGAGGAGCTTGCCAAAGGATAAAATGAAAAAGGGAAAGGTGAAGATCACCTTGACTCAAGCATAAAGTGAAACATAAAGTAAAAGATAGGCCCTTCGCAGAGAAGCAGAGGTTGTCATGTGCGTTTAGGGTTGATGCATGAAATCTTAATGCAAAAGAACGTCACTTTATATTGCCCCTTGTATGTGGACCTTTATTATGCAATTCGTCGCTTTTATTACTTCCACAACAAGTTCGTACAAAGCTTATTTTCTCTACACTAATAAGTCATACATATTTAGAGAGCAATTTTTATCGCTTGCACCTATGACAACTTACTTGAAGGATCTTACTCAATCCATAGGTAGGTATGGTGGACTCTCATGGCAAAACTGGGTTTAAGGGTATTTGGAAGCACAAGTAGTATCTCTACTGTTGGGGAACGTTGCAGAAAAATTAAAATTTTTCCTACGGTTTCACCAAGATCCATCTATGAGTTCATCTAAGAAACGAGTCAAGGGAGTGAGTTTGCATCTACATACCACTTGTAGATCGCGTGAGCAAGCGTTCAAGGGAAGGGTGATGATGGAGTCGTACTCGACGTGATTCAGATCACCGATGACCAAGTGCCGAATGGACAGCACCTCCGCGTTCAACACACGTACGGGACGGACGACGTCTCCTCCATCTTGATCCAGCAAGGAGGAAGGAGAGGTTGAGGAAGACAGCTCCAACGGCAGCACGACGGCGTGGTGTTGGTGGAGAAGCAGCACTCCGGCAGGGCTTCGCCAAGCTCGTGACGGAGGAGAGGTGTTGGGGAGGGGAGGGGCTGCGCCTTGGGTTGTGTGTTGCAGCCCTCCCCTCACCCCTCTATTTATAGGGGAAGGGGCAAGGGGGGGCGGCCCCTCTAGATGGGATCTAGAGGGGGGGGGGGCGGCGGCCACGGAGGGGGGACTTGCCCCCAAGCAAAGGGGGCGCCCCCTCTAGGGTTCCCCCCCCCAACCCTAGGCGCATGGGCCCAAGGGGGGGGGGCGCCCAGCCCTCTAGGGGCTGGTGCCCTGCCCCACGCGGCCCATGTGGCCCACCAAGAGGGGTGGCCCCTCCCGGTGGACCCCCGGAACCCTTCCGGTGGCCCCGGTACAATACCGATATGTCACCGAAACTTTCCGGTGTCCGCATGACAACTTCCCATATATAAATCTTTACCTCCGGACCCTTCCGGAACTCCTCGTGACGTCCGGGATCTCGTCCGAGACTGCGAACAACATTCGGTAATCACATACAAGTCTTCCTAATAACCCTAGCATCACCGAACCTTAAGTGTGTAGACCCTACGGGTTCGGGAGACACGCAGACATGACCGAGACGGCTCTCCGGTCAATAACCAACAGCGGGATCTGGATACCCATGTTGGCTCCCACATGCTCCTCGATGATGTCATCGGATGAACCATGATGTTGAGGATTCAAGCAACCCCGTGTACTATTCCCTTTGTCAATCGGTACGTTACAAGCCCGAGACTCGATCGTCGGTATCCCAATACCTCGTTCAGTCTCATTACCGGCAAGTCACTTTACTCGTACCGTAATGCATGATCCCGTGACCAAACACTTGGTCACTTTGAGCTCATTATGATGATGCATTACCGAGTGGGCCCAGAGATACCTCTCCGTCATACGGAGTGACAAATCCCAGTCTCGATCCGTGTCAACCCAACAGACACTTTTGGAGATACCTGTAGTGCACCTTTATAGTCACCCAGTTACGTTGTGACGTTTGGTACACCCAAAGCACTCCTACGGTATCCGGGAGTTACACAATCTCATGGTCTAAGGAAGAGATACTTGACATTGGAAAAGCTCTAGCAAAACGAACTACACGATCTTGTGCTATGCTTAGGATTGGGTCTTGTCCATCACATCATTCTCCTAATGATGTGATCCCGTTGTCAACGACATCTAATGTCCATAGTCAGGAAACCATGACTATCTGTTGACCAACGAGCTAGTCAACTAGAGGCTTACTAGGGACGTATTGTGGTCTATGTATTCACACGTGTATTACGATTTCCGGATAATACAATTATAGCATGAATAAAAGACAATTATCATGAACAAGGAAATATAATAATAATGCTTTTATTATTGCCTCTAGGGCATATTTCCAACAGTCTCCCACTTGCACTAGAGTCAATAATCTAGTTACATTGTGATGAATCGAACACCCATAGAGTTCTGGTGTTGATCATGTTTTGCTCGCGAGAGAGGTTTAGTCAATGGATCTGCTACATTCAGATCCGTATGTACTTTGCAAATATCTATGTCTCCATCTTGAACATTTTCACGGATGGAGTTGAAACGACGCTTGATGTGCCTGGTCTTCTTGTGAAACCTGGGCTCCTTGGCAAGGGCAATAGCTCCAGTGTTGTCACAGAAGAGTTTGATCGGCCCCGACGCATTGGGTATGACTCCTAGGTCGGTGATGAACTCCTTCACCCAAATTGCTTCATGCACTGCCTCCGAGGCTGCCATGTACTCCGCTTCACATGTAGATCCCGCCACGACGCTCTGCTTGCAGCTGCACCAGCTTACTGCTCCACCATTCAACATATACACGTATCCAGTTTGTGACTCAGAGTCATCCAGATCTGTGTCGAAGCTAGCGTCAACGTAACCCTTTACGGCGAGCTCTTCGTCACCTCCATAAACGAGAAACATGTCCTTTGTCCTTTTCAGGTACTTCAGGATATTCTTGACCGCTGTCCGGTGTTCCTTGCTGGGATTACTTTGGTACCTTCCTACCAAACTTACAGCAAGGTTTACATCAGGTCTGGTACACAACATGGCATACATAATAGATCCTATGGCTGAAGCATAGGGGATGACACTCATCTCTTCTTTATCTTTTGCCGTGGTCAGGCATTGAGCCGAGCTCAATCTCACACCTTGCAATACAGGCAAGAACCCCTTCTTGGACTAATCCATTTTGAACTTCTTCAAAATCTTATCAAGGTATGTGCTTTCTGAAAGACCTATGAGGCGTCTAGATCTATTTCTATAGATCTTGATGCCTAATATATAAGCAGCTTCTCCAAGGTCCTTCATTGAAAAACACTTATTCAAGTAGGCCTTAATGCTGTCCAAAAGTTCTATATCATTTCTCATCAAAAGTATGTCATCTACATATAATATGAGAAATGCTACAGAGCTCCCACTCACTTTCTTATAAACGCGGGCTTCTCCATAAGTCTGCATAAACCCAAACGCTTTGATCATCTTATCAAACCGAATGTTCCAACTCCGAGATGCTTGCACCAGCCCATAAATGGATCGCTGGAGCTTGCATACTTTGTTAGCATTCTTAGGATCGACAAAACCCTCCGGCTGCATCATATACAGTTCTTCCTTAAGATGTCCGTTAAGGAATGCCGTTTTGACGTCCATCTGCCATATCTCATAATCATAGTATGCGGCAATTGCTAACATGATTCAGACGGACTTCAGCTTCGCTACGGGAGAGAATGTCTCGTCGTAGTCAATCCCTTGAACTTGTCGATAACCCTTAGCAACAAGTCGAGCTTTATAGATGGTAATATTACCATCCGCGTCCGTCTTCTTCTTAAAGATCCATTTGTTTTCTATCGCTCGCCGATCATCGGGCAAGTCAGTCAAAGTCCATACTTTGTTTTCATACATGGATTCTATCTCGGATTTCATGGCTTCTAGCCATTTGTTGGAATCTGGGCCCGCCATTGCTTCTTCATAGTTAGAAGGTTCACCGTTGTCCAACAACATGATTTCCAGGACAAGGTTGCCGTACCACTCTGGTGCGGAACGTGTCCTTGTGGACCTACAAAGTTCAGTAGCAACTTGATCCGAAGTACCTTGATCATCATCATTATTTTCCTCTTCAGTTGGTGTAGGCATCACATGAACATTTTCCTGAGCTGCACTACTATCCCGTTCAAGAGGTAGTACTTCGTCGAGTTCTACTTTCCTCCCACTTACTTCTTTCGAGAGAAACTCTTTTTCCAGAAAGGATCCGTTCTTGGCAACAAAGATCTTGCCTTCGGATCTTAAGTAGAAGGTATACCCAATGGTTTCTTTAGGGTATCCTATGAAGACGCATTTTTCCGACTTGGGTTCGAGCTTTTCAGGTTGAAGTTTCTTGACATAAGCATCGCATCCCCAAACTTTTAGAAACGACAACTTAGGTTTCTTCCCAAACCATAATTCATACGGTGTCGTCTCAACGGATTTAGACGGTGCCCTATTTAAAGTGAATGTAGCTGTCTCTAGAGAGTATCCCCAAAATGATAGCGGTAAATCGGTAAGAGACATCATAGATCGCACCATATACAATAGAGTGCGATTACGATGTTCGGACACACTGTTACGCTGAGGTGTTCCAGGCGGCGTGAGTTGTGAAACGATTCCACATTTTCTTAAGTGTGTACCAAATTCGTGACTTAAATATTCTCCTCCACGATCCGATCGTAAGAATTTTATCTTTCGGTCACGTTGATTCTCTACTTCATTCTGAAATTCTTTGAACTTTTCAAAGGTCTCAGACTTGTGTTCCATCAAGTAGACATACCCATATCTACTCAAGTCATCAATGAGAGTGAGAACATAACGATATCCTCCGCGAGCCTCAACGCTCATTGGACCGCATACATCGGTATGTATGATTTCCAACAAGTTGGTTGCTCGCTCCATTGTTCCGGAGAACGGGGTCTTGGTCATTTTGCCCATGAGGCATGGTTCGCATGTGTCAAATGATTCATAATCGAGAGACTCTAAAAGTCCATCAGCATGGAGCTTCTTCATGCGCTTGACACCAATGTGACCAAGGCGGCAGTGCCACAAGTATGTGGGACTATCGTTATCAACTTTACATTTTTGGTATTCATGCTATGAATATGTGTAACATTACGTTCAAGATTCATTAAGAATAAACCATTGACCATCGGGGCATGACCATAAAACATATCTCTCATATAAATAGAACAACCATTATTCTCGGATTTAAATGAGTAGCCATCTCGTATTAAACGAGATCCAGATACAATGTTCATGCTCAAACTTGGCACTAAATAACAATTATTGAGGTTTAAAACAAATCCCGTAGGTAAATGTAGAGGTAGCATGCCGACGGCGATCACATCGACCTTGGAACCATTCTCGACGCGCATCGTTACCTCGTCCTTCGCCAGTCTCCGCTTATTCCGCAGCTCCTGCTGTGAGTTACAAATGTGAGCAACGGCACCGGTATCAAATACCCAGGAGTTACTACGAGTACTGGTAAGGTACACATCAATTACATGTATATCAAATATACCTTTAGTGTTGCCGGCCTTCTTGTCTGTTAAGTATTTGGGGCAGTTCCGCTTCCAGTGACCCTTCCCCTTGCAATAAAAGCACTTAGTTTCAGGCTTGGGTCCATTCTTTGACTTCTTCCCGGCAACTGGCTTACCGGGCGAGACAACATCTTTGCCGTCCTTCTTGAAGTTCTTCTTACCCTTGCCCTTCTTGAACTTAGTGGTCTTATTGACCATCAACACTTGATGTTCTTTCTTCATTTCAACCTCTGCTGACTTCAGCATTGAAAATACTTCAGGAATGGTCTTCACCATCCCCTGCATATTGTAGTTCATCACAAAGCTCTTGTAGCTTGGTGGGAGCGTCTGAAGGATTCTGTCAATGACCGCCTCATCCGGGAGGTTAATGTCCAGCTGGGACAGGCGGTTGTGCAACCCAGACATTTTGAGTATATGCTCACTGACAGAACTATTTTCCTCCATCTTACAACTATAGAACTTGTTGGAGACTTCATATCTCTCGACCCGGGCATGAGCTTGGAAAACTAGTTTCAGCTCCTCGAACATCTCATATGCTCCGTGTTGCTCAAAACACTTTTGGAGCCCCGGTACTAAGCTGTAAAGCATGCCGCACTGAACGAGGGAGTAATCATTAGCGCGGGACTGCCAAGCATTCATAATGTCTTGGTTCTCTGGGACGGGAGCGTCACCTAGCGGTCCTTCTAGGACATATTGTTTCCTGGCAGCTATGAGGATGATCCTCAGGTTCCGGACCCAGTCCGTATAGTTGCTGCCATCATCTTTCAGCTTGGTTTTCTCTAGGAACGCGTCGAAGTTCATGTTGACATGAGCGTTGGCCATTTGATCTACAAGACATATTTGCAAAGGTTTTAGACTAAGTTCATGATAATTAAGTTCATCTAATCAAATTATTGTAATGAACTCCCACTCAGATTAGACATCCCTCTAGTCATCTAAGTGTTACACGATCTGAGTCGACTAGGCCGTGTCCGATCATCACGTGAGACGGACTAGTCATCGTCGGTGAACATCTCCATGTCGATCGTATCTTCCATACGACTCGTGTTCGACCTTTCGGTTTCTGTGTTCCAAGGCCATGTCTGTACATGCTAGGCTCGTCAAGTTAACCCTAAGTGTTCTGCATGTGTAAATCTGTCTTACACCCGTTGTATGTGAACGTAAGGATCTATCACACCTGATCATCACGTGGTGCTTCGAAACGACGAACTTTAGCAACGGTGCACAGTTAGGGGGAACACTTTCTTGAAATTATTATAAGGGATCATCTTATTTACTAGCGCCGTTCTAAGTAAACAAGATGCATAAAACATAATAAACATCACATGCAATTATATAGTAGTGACATGATATGGCCAATATCATATAGCTCCTTTGATCTCCATCTTCGGGGCTCCATGATCATCTTCATCACCGACATGACACCATGATCTCCATTATCATGATCTCCATCATTGTGTCTTCATGAATTTGTCACGCCAACGACTACTTCTACTTCTATGGCTAACGCGTTTAGCAATAAAGTAAAGTAATTTACATGGCGTTCTTCAATGACACGCAGGTCATACAAAAAATAAAGACAACTCCTATGGCTCCTGCCGGTTGTCATACTCATCGACATGCAAGTCGTGATTCCTATTACAAGAACATGATCTCATACATCACAATATATCATTCATCATTCATCAAAACTTCTGGCCATATCACATCGCAAGACAATTGCTGCAAAAACAAGTTAGACGTCCTCTAATTGTTGTCGCATCTTTTACGTGGCTGCAATTGGGTTCTAGCAAGAACGTTTTCTTACCTATGAATAACCACAACATGATTTTGTCAACTTCTATTTACCCTTCATAAGGACCCTTTTCATCGAATCCGCTCCAACTAAAGTGGGAGAGACAGCCACCCGCCAGCCACCTTATGCAACTAGTGCATGTTAGTCGGTGGAACCGGTCTCACGTAAGCGTACGTGTAAGGTTGGTCCGGGCCGCTTCATCCCACAATACCGCTGAAGCAAGATAAGACTAGTAGCGGCAAGCAAGTTGACAAGATCTACGCCCACAACAAAATTGTGTTCTACTCGTGCAATAGAGAACTACGCATAGACCTAGCTCATGATGCCACTGTTGGGGAACGTTGCAGAAAATTAAAATTTTTCCTACGGTTTCACCAAGATCCATCTATGAGTTCATCTAAGCAACGAGTCAAGGGAGTGAGTTTGCATCTACATACCACTTGTAGATCGTGTGTGGAAGCGTTCAAGGGAAGGGTGATGATGGAGTCGTACTCGACGTGATTCAGATCACCGATGACCAAGTGCCGAACGGACAGCACCTCCGCGTTCAACACACATACAGGACGGACGACGTCTCCTCTGTCTTGATCCAGCAAGGAGGAAGGAGAGGTTGAGGAAGACAGCTCCAACGGCAGCACGACGGCGTGGTGTTGGTGGAGAAGCAGCACTCCGGCAGGGCTTCGCCAAGCTCGTGACGGAGGAGGAGAGGTGTTGGGGAGGGGAGGGGCTGCGCCTTGGGTTGTGTGTTGCAGCCCTCCCCTCACCCCTCTATTTATAGGGGAAGGGGCAAGGGGGGGCCGGCCCCTCTAGATGGGATCTAGAGGGGGGGGGGGGGCGGCCACGGAGGGGGGACTTGCCCCCCAAGCAAAGGGGGCGCCCCCTCTAGGGTTCCCCCCCCCCAACCCTAGGCGCATGGGCCGAAGGGGGGGGGGCGCCCAGCCCTCCATGGGCTGGTGCCCTGCCCCACGCGGCCCATGTAGCCCACCAAGAGGGGTGGCCCCTCCCGGTGGACCCCCGGAACCCTTCTGGTGGCCCCGGTACAATACCGATATGTCACCGAAACTTTCCGGTGTCCGCATGACAACTTCCCATATATAAATCTTTACCTCTGGACCCTTCTGGAACTCCTCGTGACGTCCGGGATCTCATCCGAGACTGCAAACAACATTCGGTAATCACATACAAGTCTTCCTAATAACCCTAGCGTCACCGAACCTTAAGTGTGTAGACCCTACGGGTTCGGGAGACACGCAGACATGACCGAGACGGCTCTCCGGTCAATAACCAACAGCGGGATCTGGATACCCATGTTGGCTCCCACATGCTCCTCGATGATGTCATCGGATGAACCACGATGTCGAGGATTCAAGCAACCCCGTGTACTATTCCCTTTCTCAATCGGTACGTTACAAGCCCGAGACTCGATCGTCGGTATCCCAATACCCCGTTCAGTCTCGTTACCGGCAAGTCACTTTACTCGTACCGTAATGCATGATCCCGTGACCAAACACTTGGTAACTTTGAGCTCATTATGATGATGCATTACCGAGTGGGCCCAGAGATACCTCTCCGTCATACGGAGTGACAAATCCCAGTCTCGATCCGTGTCAACCCAACAGACACTTTCAGAGATACCTGTAGTGCACCTTTATAGTCACCCAGTTATGTTGTGACGTTTGGTACACCCAAAGCACTCCTACGGTATCCGGGAGTTACACGATCTCATGGTCTAAGGAAGAGATACTTGACATTGGAAAAGCTCTAGCAAAACGAACTACACGATCTTGTGCTATGCTTAGGATTGGGTCTTGTCCATCACATCATTCTCCTAATGATGTGATCCCGTTGTCAACGACATCTAATGTCCATAGTCAGGAAACCATGACTATCTGTTGACCAACGAGCTAGTCAACTAGAGGCTTACTAGGGACGTATTGTGGTCTATGTATTCACACATGTATTACGATTTCCAGATAATACAATTATAGCATGAATAAAAGACAATTATCATGAACAAGGAAATATAATAATAATGCTTTTATTATTGCCTCTAGGGCATATTTCCAACATCTACTTGGTGCAAGGAATTTGGCTAGCATGAGGGGGAAAGGCAAGCTCAACATGTTTGGAAGGTCAATGACAATATACTTTAACTGAGATGTCAGAAAACATAAACCATTACGTTGTCTTCCTTGTCCAACGTCAACTCTTTTAGCATGTGAAAGTGCAACTATCCCTAGGTGGTTTTGGTAATTCATAACAACATATAGCTCATTGAGCTAATGCTATTCCAAGACTATTATTTCAGGAAAGCTCAATGAATGGCATGGCATGGATGATGAAAGTGGATCCCTCAAAATACTAAGGACAAAGGATTGGCTCAAGCTCAAAAGCTCAAGACTCTTCATTTTACATTTTAGTGATCCAAGATCACATTGAGTCTATAGGAAAAGCCAATACTATCAAGAAGGGATGAGGTGTTGCTTAATGAGCCTCTTGCTTCATGTGCTTAGTGATATGCTCCAAAACGCTCAACTACTTTCCCACATCCACAAATGACCTAAACCCAAAGCCAAAATTGGTCACACCGGTTCTTCCAATCCGGCGCCACCGATTCCAAAAGTCATAGCCACTGCCACAAACCCTAAGCAAATCGGTCCTACCGATAGGGATCTCGGTCTCACCGAGATGGGATTGTAATCTCTCTGTTTCCCTTCGTAACGTTTCGGTCTAACCGAAGTGAGCGATCGGTCCCACCGAGATTGCAATGTAAACTCTCTGTTTCCTTTTTGTAACATTTCGGTCTCACTGAAAAGAGCAAATCGGTCCAACCGAGTTTACCTGACCAACTCTCTGGAAAGCTTATTACCAAATCGGTCTCACCGAGATTACGTTATGCCCTAACCCTAACCGAATCGGCCTCACCGAGATGCATGTCAGTCCCACCGAGAATCACTAATGGTCACTAGGTTTACTAAATCGGTCCGACCGAGTTTGGTAAATTGTGTGTAACGGTTAGATTTTGTGTGGAGGCTATATATACCCGTCCACCTCCTCTTCATTCGTGGAGAGAGCCATCAGAACGAACCTACACTTCCAACTTACCATTTCTGAGAGAGAACCACCTACTCATGTGTTGAGGCCAAGATATTCCATTCCTACCATATGAATCTTGATCTCTAGCCTTCCCCAAGTTGCTTTCCACTCAAACCCTCTTTCCACCAGATCCAAATCCTATGAGAGAGAGTTGAGTGTTGGGGAGACTATCATTTGAAGCACAAGAGCAGGGAGTTCATCATCAACGCACCATTTGTTACTTCTTGGAGAGTGGTGTCTCCTAGATTGGCTAGGTGTCACTTGGGAGCCTCCGACAAGATTGTGGAGTTGAACCAAGGAGTTTGTAAGGGCAAGGAGATCGCCTACTTCGTGAAGATCTACCGCTAGTGAGGCAAGTCCTTCGTGGGCGACGGCCATGGTGGGATAGATAAGGTTGCTTCTTCGTGGACCCTTCGTGGGTGGAGCCCTCCGTGGACTCGCGCAGCCGTTACCCTTCATGGGTTGAAGTCTCCATCAACGTGGATGTACAATAGCACCACCTATCGGAACCACGCCAAAAACATCCGTGTCTCCAAGTGCGTTTGAATCCTCCAAACCCTTCCGTTTACTTTCTTGCAAGTTGCATGCTTTAAGTTCCGTTGCCTATACACTCTTTGCATGCTTGCTTGAATTGTGTGATGATTGCTTGACTTGTCCTAAAATAGCTAAAATCTGCCAAACTCTAAAATTGGGAAAAGGTTAAGTTTTTATGGGTCAAGTAGTCTAATCACCCCCCCTCTAGACATACTTCAAGGTCCTACAAGTGGTATCAGAGCATTGGTCTCCATTTGCTTTGATTTCCATAGCTTTTGGTGGTCATAGCCTTGGTTTCACAACCTAGGAGAGTATGACGTCTAGCGAGGGAAATTATCACCGTAGAGGTCCTTACTTTGATGGTACTAATTTTGCTAGTTGGAAGCATAAGATGAAAATGCATATTCTTGGACATAACCCCGCCGTTTGGGCAATTATTTGTATTGGCTTGCAAGGTGAATTATTCGATGGGAGAGAACCGAACCGTGAAGCTAATGCGGAAGAATTGAAGATGCTGCAATACAACGCTCAAGCATGCGACATCATCTTCAATGGATTGTGCCCCGAAGAATTCAACAAAATCAGCCGTCTTGAGAATGCAAAGGAAATTTGGGATACTTTGATTGATATGCATGAAGGTACCGAGTCCGTCAAGGAATCCAAGTTGGATGTGCTCCAAAGCCAGCTTGACAAGTTCAAAATGAAGGATGGTGAAGGTGATCCGAAATGTACTCTAGGCTTGCTCTTATCACAAATGAGATTGCCGGCTTAGGGAGTGAAGAGATGACCGACAAATTCATCATCAAGAAAATCCTAAGAGCATTGGATGGAAAGTATGATACCGTGTGCACATTGATCCAAATGATGCCAAACTACAAAGATCTCAAGCCAACAGAAGTCATTGGAAGGATTGTTGCTCATGAGATGTCACTCAAGGATAAGGAGGAACTTCACAACAAGTCAAGTGGTGCTTACAAAGCCTCAAGTGAAGCCCCCACATCATCAAGTGAGAAACCAACCTTCAATGAAGAATTGAGCTTAATGGTGAAGAACTTCAACAAATTCTACAAAAGTAGAAGCAAAGAAAGAAGCTCCAAGTCAAGGTCTTACAATGACAAGAGATCTTCTAGTCGAGAGCGCAATTGCTACAATTGTGGGAGACCAGGACACTACTCCAATGAGTGTACGGCACCCTACAAAAGAAGAGAAGATTCTCCAAGAAGAAGGAGCAAAAGAGAAGAATCATCACCAAGAGAGAGGAGGAGTAGAGATGATCGTTATGAACGAAGACCCTCATGGAGAAGTAAGGATTCGGAAAGAAAGGACAAGTCATCAAGGAGCTACACAAAACGAAGACATCAAGCTCATGTTGGTGAATGGGTTTCCGGCCCCAACTCCGACAATCACTCTGAGAGAAGCTATCACTCCGACTCCGAATATACTCAAGATGAAGGTGTTGCCGGTCTAGCACTTGTGTCAACCAACTCCTACGACATATTTGACTCACCAAATGAAGGTGTTGGAAGATGCTTCATGGCCAAAGGTTCAAAGGTAACACATCCCGAGTATGTTGATTTTAATAGTGAGGAAGATGACTTGCTTGTGGATGATGATTTACTTGTTGACAACTCTAGTGATGAATACTATGATGAAACGTCAATTAATCATGCTAATCAAACGAATGACAATGATAAGGAGAAAATTGAGCTTCTAACTAAAGAACTAAACACTCTTAAGTTGGCTCATGAAACTATCTTCGAAGATCATCGAGAACTTTTGAGGGCTCATGAGAAGTTACGCTTTGAAAAGCTCAATCTTGAGCAAGAGCATGAGTTCTTAAAGGCAATAAATGATGATCTCCGCAAGAAAAGTTCTTCTTACATTGCCAAGCGTTTACTCTTATCTACTTACATGACTCAAGTCAAGTCTAGTAACAAGTACAAGAAAGATACTTCCTCTAGTAGTAACAATAATAATGTCAAATCCAATGTTGTTGCTTCTAGTAGTTCTCTTGATTCCACTAATGATTCTCTTAGCCAAGTTACACTTGAGCAAGAAAATAGTTTATTGAAGGGAATTATAGAGAAAGGTGTTTACAAGAGCCTTGCCGGGAGTAAGCAATTCAAGGAAATTGTACGCAAGCAAGGAAGGCACCGGAAGAATCAAGGTGTTGGTTTTGAACGAAAGTTCAACGCCAATGGAGTTGAGTGGGAAGAAGATCAATACCCGAAGACAAAGTTTGTTCCTCAACAAGAGAAGTATGATCCTACTTCCTTCAAGGGGACACAAGCTCAAGATGATCTTCCACCACAAGACCACAATAACAAAGGCAAGGACAAGCTTCAAGAAGAGATTGATGCATTTGAAGAAGCACCTAAAGCCTCGTTCAAGTGGATCCCCAAGACTACATCAAGTTCTACTTCATCAAGTACAACTACAACTCCAAGGATTCCCATCAAGATGATGTGGATCCCGAAGAAGAAGAACTAGAGAGTTCTTGAGGGTGACTCCACCAACATTCTTCACTCATATCATTTTGGCAAGAACAAGTGCAATCAACTTTCACATCTTGCACTAGTTCAAGGAGTCACAAATCCTCATGTTGGTAAGGCAAGGGACAAGGTAACCTAATGTTTTCATGGACATCATCTTGTGTGTGCATCACTCTATGTCTATGGATATTCTTGTTTGTTCCTTGTGGGACTAACCCATGTAGGCAAGTTGAAAGTGCAACTCACTCCAAAGGATTGCTCCAAATGATCTACATCAACATTGAGCATCTACATCTTCAACACCTACATGAAGTCATCATCGATAAAACCCAAGGTTAGTTCATCCCTCTAAGGGGGGATCTCACATCTAGGGGGAGCTTAACTCTAAGAATTGAGTCAAAGCAACTCTAATGGTGTGAACACATTAATGCATCATGTAAAAGTGGTAACCCCACTTGAGCTTAAACGATGAGTATGACCTATGATCAAATGTTCTCATTTGACTCCTAAGTCAATATACTCATATGTAGATGACCTAGTCATCGCCAATTGCTTGATAGATGCTAAAATTGGTTGTGCATGCTTTGCCACATATTTCAATTGCCATCTTTTTGTGTGAGCATGTTGGTGCATATTTTACTCATTCAAGGACATCCACTTGTTGTTTTGTTTGTTTGGATTCTTTTCTTTGTGCCAAGTGGATGGACAAGAATGCCTAAGAACCTTCTTTAGCTATCTATGCTTTTCTCGTCTCAAACTCTATTCATGCTACATCACAAAATTTGATCAAGTCAGATTCGAACCACTCTGTGTGAGGAGCACTCGGAGTCCCCGATTCGTCATAGACTTAAACTTCCAAAACCTCTTAGTGATTCTCGGTCTGACCGATCCTTCCATTTCGGTCCTACCAAGATCATCAAGTTGATCTGAGTTTTCAATCTCGGTGCAACCGATTTGAACCTTTCGGTCTCACCGATTTGCTGTAACTGAACACAGTTATGCATCTCGGTGCCACTGAGTTGTTCCACTCGGTCACACCGACAGGGTCGAGCTATATATAGCCACGAGAAAATTTTTGGAAATTTCTCCGAAACCCTTCGCCCGCGCAATAGCTCGCTCTGCCATCGTGGTCTCCGGATCGTCTCCTCGTCGCCAGCAGCCTCCTGTCGCTGGTCTCCGCCACCGTCAACGGATTTCGTCCCCGCCGTAGCAAGTCCACCGCCAAGTTAGGGTATGGACTTAATCTTTGTGCTATCCACGTCTGATTCCTGGCACATTGTTTTAATATTGATTCTTGCCACGATTGAAACTCTTCTATCCAGCCAAAGTAGTTCATAGATTAGACATGATTCAAATTTTTAGGTTTAGGTTTCCGCCGAAACCATCTCGGACCCACCGAGTTGAAAAACTCGGTCTCACCGATTTGGCTTATGCCATTGCACTAGTGACTCTCGGTCTGACCGAGAATTACTAATCGGTGTAACCGATTTTAGGATTCTGTGAAACCCTAGCAATCTCGGTACCACTGAACTGAAACTCGGTCCAACCGAGATCATTAGTTTAGGTTCCAAAACTGCTTCGGTATCACCGAGTTTGAAAATCGGTGGATCTGAAATGCTTTCTGTGGAAAACTAAGACTGAACTTTTGAGTCATTCTTTTGCAAAAACCTCTGCATTTTGTGATGCTCATCTTTTCTATCTCATCTATAACTCTTCACAGGGTCAGCAGTCAGCTTTTGCAGTATGTCTGATCAAAGTGACGGCCAGAACAGGTCAGAAGAGCAGATGGACTTGAGTGAGGGCACTAGTCCCTCAACTTCATATGAAGGGAGCAGAAGTACTCCTAGCAATTTGCCTAAGGCTGCAACTAGGCAAAGGAGGAAAAGAACTTCAGATTAAGAGGATGAAGATTACAAAGCTAAGGAAGATGAGGCTACTTCAAAGAAAGTGGTGCTCAAGAAGGAATATGGCTCAGCAAAGGATATAAAGCCAGGCATGAAGATTAAAAGGCCTGCAAGAAGGCAACCTATGCCCAAGGCCAGAGCATCAACTCAACTGCCTGAAAATCCTGATCCCAAAGAGCCAGCTGATGAAAGCAAGAAGAGGAAGGAAAGGGTCAAGAAGACCATGGCCGGAGTTGTTGGGCAACCTTCCATGATGGAAGAGGAAGAGCTTTCTGCACCAGCACCAAAGGCACCAAAGCTTATGGGTGATGCTATTAAATCTGGGCTGCAACATCTAAGCCCAAGGAAGCACCCGAAGCTGCCCCCAAGGCCAAGTCTGCACCAAAGAGGAATACCAGGAGTATTCCAGCCGCTGAGAAGAACAAGGCCCCAGTGCCTGGGGTTGCTGAGGAGGAAGATGAAGAAGGACAGGTTCTAAGGAAGCTCAAGCCCAAGATACCAGACCACAATGATGCCCATCCTGTGGCTGAGGACATGAGAATCAGGAAGGACTCAGGATTGAGGATATGGAGGATGGCAGATCCATATGCCACAAGGAGAAGAACTGCTGTTGATTACAGGTTCCACACAAAGGAACATCATGACTTCTA
This sequence comes from Triticum aestivum, assembly GCF_018294505.1. NCBI lineage: Eukaryota > Viridiplantae > Streptophyta > Magnoliopsida > Poales > Poaceae > Triticum > Triticum aestivum. Next base: position 376,619,684 of record NC_057804.1, on the reverse strand, counting down.
TGAAATAATTCTGTTGGACAAGAAGCCCATAGTCTGTGACATGAGGTGGGTTGACTGGAAATTCATCAAGGAAAATGAAGAGCACTATCCTGGAGTGCAAGACAGCTTTGTTGCTTGTGGAGTTGCAGATTTTGTTGGGCAAAAGCTCACAAATTGGAATGATGAATTTATCATGCAATTCTACTCCACAACACACTTTTACCCAGATGTAAGAATAGTTTGGATGTCTGAAGGTACAAGGTACCAATCCACTGTAGAAGAATGGGCAAGTCTGATCAATGCCCCCAAGGAGAATGAGGATGACCTAGACATTTATGCAAAGAAGAAGTTGGGTCACAATACCATGGCACACATGTACAAGGAGATCCCAGACAAAGCCCTAGAGACTTTCACTTTTGGATCAGTCCATTTTCTGTTGTCAGGGCTGCCTACTATCAATTGGATTCTGAGGCACACTTTGTTGCCCAAGTCTGGTGACCATAACATGATCAGAGGGCATGCTGTCACAGCCCTAGATCTCTGTTTGTAATTAGTTGCATCTTCATCCATGTCATCATGTTTAAATTTCAGTTAAACTTGAAATGGGGATGCTTAAACCCTAGCACCAAATGAATTCAACTAGGGTCAAAATAAAATCTTTTTCATTGAACTCAAAATGCCCTCTAAAAATGTTCAACATTTCTGGTTTGAGGTGTAAGCATCTACCAAAAATGGTTTATATTTTTGCAGGACATATTGGGCTCTGAATTAAATCATACTCTATTTGCATTTGGGCATTTAAATGCTATAAAATATTTTAAATGCTCAAATAATCATAAACTAAAATGTTTACTGTTGGATATATTCTAAATAGTAGCCATGATTAGTTTCATGATTTTTGGATCTGTTTAAGTATTTTATATAAAGCCCTAAAGACTACAGAATAATAGAAAACAGAAAACAATTTAGAAAAGAGAGAGAGAGAACACCTACCTGGGCCACTTACCTGGCCGGCCCAGCTGGCAGCCCACCTGGCCCCTCCCCTGTCGTCTTCCTCTCTGCCAGGAGGACGCGCGTGTGGCCGACGCGCGCACGCACGCGCCCCGGTCACCTCCTCCCTCCTAGCCTGCCTGGCTCCCCCTCGTCGCGCCTAGACGACGCCAGCGCGACGTCTGGATGCCCTGGACCCTCTCACCCTTCCCCCGTCCTCACCCTCTCTCCCTGCCTTGTCTCTCTCCCTCTCTCTTCCGAACCCGAGCACAGCCGTGGCCACCGACGAGCACCGCCGTGGCCACAACCACTGCCTCGCCTCGTCGTTGCGCCCAGAGGCTCCGCCTCGACCCCCTCTTCCTCTCCACTGAGCCACGAGGCCCCGGACGCGCCGCAACACCGCCACCGCTACCGTTTTCCTCGTCGGCCACCGAAGATCATCGTCGTTGATTCGCCGTCTCCCGAGCGTCCCCGAGCCCGCTAACCATCCCTACGGATCCGCTGTGAGCTCCTGCCCTTTCTCCCCTCTCCGTTTGCCTTCTTGTGCACCACAACGACCACATCGAGCTCGGCCGCACCCGCCGCCGCCACCGCACGTCGCCGTCGTGGCCACAACCACGTTGGCTTGATTCCGAGCGCGTCACCGTGCTCAGCACATCACCAGGAGGCCGTAGCACCCAGCCGTTCGCCCCGCCGTGCCCCACAGCACCATTCCCAACCTCGCCCGAACTCCGGCGACCGCCAAGGTCGTCGCCGGCGACATCTCCGGCCACCCCAACATCTCCCACCGCCACCACTGGACGCGCGCAAGCTCCAGCTCCACGTAGCCGCCCTCCGCCATCGATTTGGTCGCCGGAGGAGGAATTCCGAATGCCTCCGCCGTCTCTGGCCTCGCCGGCGACTCGATGCCGGTGGGTTTGACCTGCTGACCGTTGACTGGGTGGGCCCAGTTTGACCCCCTGGGTCACTGACGTGTGGGCCACCCTTGTTAGTTATTACTTAGGTTAGTTTAGCACTAATTAACCTAGATTAGTGCTTAACCTAACTAACTCTGTTTAGTTAGTTAACTAACCACTGACACGAGGGTCCCACAGGTCAGGTTTGACCTGGCCGACCCAGTTGACCGCTGACATCACAGTGACGTCATGCTGACGCAGTAAGTCATTTTTTGGATTTAAGTTAATTTAGGAAATTCCAGAAATAGTGCTAACTTCTAAAAATCATAGAAATTCAACCGCAACTCCAAATCAAACAAATTATATATGAAAAATGATCAGAAAAATCCAATCTATCCATCTATACCATTTTCATGCATGTTAGAACAACTTACACCTGCTGATCAAGTCAAATCAATTAAATGGCATTTAAACTCTCACATATGGAGTTTGAATTTGAACCTAGTGTTCAAACCAACCCCATTTAACTTGTTGCTAGATGCATTAGACCAATCAACAGCATATTGCCATGTCATCTTCATGCATCATATTGTTGCATGGCATTGATTGTGTTTCTCTTTTGTTTGTCGGTGTTTGTTCCCTCTCAGTAGACGACGTACCGACGATGAGTTCGATGACACCGATGAAGAACTATATTATCTTCAGAAGTGCTAGGCAAGCAAAACCCCCTTGTTCATTCCGATACAATCCTACTCTCTCGCTCCTGCTCTCTTCTACTGCATTAGGACAACAACGATTCAACTGTTACTTGCTGCGGTAGCTGAACCCCTTTATCCTCTACATGACCTGTCATTGCCACAGTAAATAGATGAAACCCACTAGCATGAGTAGGAGTTGTTTGAGCCCTGTTGTGCCTACTCATTCATGCTTGTTTGTCATGCCTGCTACTGCTTAGAGTTGAGTCAGGTCTGATTCATCGGGGGTGAATCAGAGGTGTGTGAACATGTCCTACTATGTGTGAGCTAAGTGTGTGAACACGATTTGGTAAAGGTAGCGGTGAGAGGCCATGTAGGAGTACATGGTGGGTTGTCTCATTGCAGCCGTCCTCAGGAACTGAGTTCTGTGTTTGTGATCCATGAAACAGTTACTACCACGCATTGGGACCGAAACAAATGGACCCTCTCGGCTTCTTAATCACCCTTGTCCTCTGTCCAGGAGTTGCAAGTAGTTTCTGGTGTTTGTAGTATGCTGGAGGCCGTGGGCAGCGCTAACCGGAGGGGTGGGCTGTGATGCGGTAGGCACGTGGCACGGTGTACCGAGCGCCCGTTTGGTGTCTCGGGAACCCTGCACACATCGTTTGGGGCTGTGAGCGAAACTCCGGCCGGATCTCCTCGCGGATGGAACCCGAATAGGCGATAAACCTGGACTAGAGACTTGAGTGTTTAGGTAGGTCGTGGCCGACACCCTCGTTGGGCTTCCGCTTGAAGGTTGCCGAGTACATGTCGTGTAAACGACGGTAAGTGGTGAGAGTGTGTGTGAAGAAGTACACCCCTGCAGGGTTAACATTATCTATTCGAATAGCCATGTCCGCGGAAAAGGACTTCTGGGTTGCCTGTACAGTTCATAGACAAGTGAAAGTGGATACTCTAAAATACGCAAGATAAGCGTGAGTGCTATGGATGGCGTTCTCGTAGGGAGACGGGAGCGGATCCATAGTGGTGTATTGATATGGCGAATATGTGGACTCATGTGCGCCACCTCAAAAGAGTTACTTGCAGTCGTAGTTCAGGATAGCCACCGAGTCAAAGCTGGCTTGCTGCAGTTAAACCCCACCATCCCCTTGATTGATAATGATGCATATGTAGTTAGTTCTGATGTAAGTCTTGCTGGGTACATTTGTACTCACGTTTGCCTATTTTATGTTTTTGCAGAGAGACTTTAGTCTCACTAGTAGTTCCGCGTGGACTTCGACGTTTAGCTTGTTACCTCAGCTACGATCTTGTGCCCTCGGCAGGATCTGGTAGTTAGTCAGGCTTCTCAGCCTTTTTCATTTGTAGATGTCTGTACTCAGACATGTTAAGCTTCCATTTGTGCTTTGACTTGTATGCTCTGAATGCTGGGTCGAGAGACCCATGTTTGTAATATCTTGCTCCTTGGAGCCTATTGAATAAAATACTTGAGTCGTAGAGTTATGTTGTGATGCCATGTTGTATTTACACATATCGAGCATATTGTGTGTATGTTTGAAATGCTTGGTATGTGTGGGATCTGACTATCTAGTTGTTTATCCTTAGTAGCCTCTCTTACCGGGAAATGTCTCCTAGTGCTTCCACTGAGCCATGGTAGCTTGCTACTGCTCCGGAACACTTAGGCTGGCCGGCATGTATCCTTCTTCGTTCCTGTGTCTGTCCCTACGGGGAAATGTCACGCGATGAATACCGGAGTCCTGTTAGCCCGCTACAGCCCGGTTTACCGGAGTCCTGCTAGCCCAGTGCAACAGCCTGTATTCACTCGCTGATGACCGACACGTTCGATGCTGGGTCATGTATGCCTGTCCCTGTAAGTTAGTGCCACTTTGGGTTCACGACTAGCCATGTCAGCCCGGGCTCCTTGTCATATGGATGCTAGCGACACTATCATATACGTGTGCCAAAAGGCGCAAACGGTCCCGGGCAAGGTAAGGTGACACCCGTGGGAATACCGTGCGTGAGGCCGCAAAGTGATATGAGGTGTTACATGCTAGATCGATGTGCCATTGAGTCGGGGTCCTGACACATGCCATCAATATGTTGCACTTATTTGATGTGCCACAAAAATTCAAAGTCATGAGCCTTATAGTTGAAACCATAAAGAGGACTGCAGCAGATCATAAGAGGAGCTGTGGATATGCCCCTCAGATTCAGGAATTGATCAACTCAAAGATGGGAACTGACAAATATCTATTGGATAGGGAACATTTTCCACTTTATCCAGACTTTGAGGACAATGAGGTTGTCATGAATGAAGATGATCCACAATCAGTTCAAGCTCAAGAGAAGAAGGAGAAGGCAAGGAAGGAGAAGGCTGCCAAGATGCCAACTCAAGAGGAGGCATCTGAATATTTTTTGAAAACCAAACAGGAGCACCTTGGTTACTTGATAGCATCATCTATGAGGATTGAGAAGGGGTTGGCCACCCTAACTCAAAACCAGGAGAGCCTGGAAAGAATCATGGAACAAAAATTCTATGATCTAGATGTCAAGGTAACTGAGATTCAGTCAGTTGTGGAGCAGCTGCAGGATGACATACAGGAGAGGAAGAGCAAGACTACCACCATGTGTTTGCCAGAGTGCCCAGAGCCCATAGGTCAGTTGCAGTGCCAGTGACAGACACTAGAGCAACAACTTCAGCACCAGCCACTGCCCCTACAGTTCCAGTGCAACCTGCTCTAGCACCAACTCCTCCAGCTCCATCCACTTCAACTGAAGCCTTCATCCTTGGAGTTATCAGGACACCACCACCAGAAGATCAAGCCTGAGAGTCGATCTAGCACTATGCATTTTCTATGAACTTTTTGGTAACTTGTTGCCAAAGGGGGAGAAAAATGTATAGATCATAGGCTTCGAGAGAGAGAGAGTGTTGCTTTTGTTCTCTCTTGCTTTATTTGGTGGTTTTTCAATCTTTGTTTGCTTTTGGTTGAGATACTATGCTTGTGAGACATTGATGATCATGTGTTTGATCATAAGCTACACTTATGCATGCTTGATATTATCCTATCTATCTTATCTGATCACTCACTATGCTTGGTGATGAGTGCATGTATTCATTGTTTATTATTTTGAGCGCTCCACCAAGATGTATGTGACATGGAAGAGTAACCCATGAGCCTAATTCATTGTGCATTTGCAGTCCAAAGCAAATCTAAAACTATGCACAAATTTAGGGGGAGCTCTTGCTTATCACATACTTCTCAAAGCGACGATGTTATTTAAATTTTATTATCAATTGTCGAAGCTTTGATCTATATGTTGTCATCAATTACCAAAAAGGGGGAGATTAAAAGTGCAACTATCCCTAGGTGGTTTTGGTAATTCATAACAACATATAGCTCATTGAGCTAATGCTATTCCAAGACTATTATTTCAGGAAAGCTCAATGAATGGCATGGCATGGATGATGAAAGTGGATCCCTCAAAATACTAAGGACAAAGGATTGGCTCAAGCTCAAAAGCTCAAGACTCTTCATTTTACATTTTAGTGATCCAAGATCACATTGAGTCTATAGGAAAAGCCAATACTATCAAGAAGGGATGAGGTGTTGCTTAATGAGCCTCTTGCTTCATGTGCTTAGTGATATGCTCCAAAACGCTCAACTACTTTCCCACATCCACAAATGACCTAAACCCAAAGCCAAAATCGGTCACACCGATTCTTCCAATCCGGCGCCACCGATTCCAAAAGCCATAGCCACTGCCACAAACCCTAAGCAAATCGGTCCTACCGATAGGGATCTCGGTCTCACCGAGATGGGATTGTAATCTCTCTGTTTCCCTTCGTAATGTTTCGGTCTAACCGAAGTGAGCGATCGGTCCCACCGAGATTGCAATGTAAACTATCTGTTTCCTTTTTGTAACATTTCGATCTCACCGAAAAGAGCAAATCGGTCCCATCGAGTTTACCTGACCAACTCTCTGGAAAGCTTATTACCAAATCGGTCTCACCGAGTTTGTGTAATCGGTCTCACCGAGATTACGTTATGCCCTAACCCTAACCGAATCAGCCTCACTGAGATGCATGTCAGTCCCACTGAAAATCACTAACGGCCACTAGGTTTACTAAATCGGTCCGACCGAGTTTAACGATTCGGTCCCACCGAGTTTGGTAAATTGTGTGTAACGGTTAGATTTTGTGTGGAGGCTATATATACCCCTCCACCTCCTCTTCATTCGTGGAGAGAGCCATCAGAACGAACCTACACTTCCAACTTACCATTTCTGAGAGAGAACCACCTACTCATGTGTTGAGGCCAAGATATTCCATTCCTACCATATGAATCTTGATCTCTAGCCTTCCCCAAGTTGCTTTCCACTCAAACCCTCTTTCCACCAGATCCAACTCCTATGAGAGAGAGTTGAGTGTTGGGGAGACTATCATTTGAAGCACAAGAGCAAGGAGTTCATCATTAACGCACCATTTGTTACTTCTTGGAGAGTGGTGTCTCCTAGATTGGCTAGGTGTCACTTGGGAGCCTCCGACAAGATTGTGGAGTTGAACCAAGGAGTTTGTAAGGGCAAGGAGATCGCCTACTTCATGAAGATCTACCGCTAGTGAGGCAAGTCCTTCGTGGGCGACGGCCATGGTGGGACAGACAAGGTTGCTTCTTCGTGGACCCTTCGTGGGTGGAGCCCTCCGTGGACTTGCGCAGCCGTTACCCTTCGTGGGTTGAAGTCTCCATCAACGTGGATGTACGATAGCACCACCTATCGGAACCACGCCAAAAACATCCGTGTCTCCAATTGCGTTTGAATCCTCCAAACCCTTCCCTTTACTTTCTTGCAAGTTGCATGCTTTAATTTCCGCTGCCTATACACTCTTTGCATGCTTGCTTGAATTGTGTGATGATTGCTTGACTTGTCCTAAAATAGCTAAAATCTGCCAAACTCTAAAATTGGGAAAAGGTTAAGTTTTTATTGGTCAAGTAGTCTAATCACCCCCCTCTAGACATACTTCAAGGTCCTACAGCATGTCATACTTAATGAGTGCTTCACAATCATAAAAGATGTCCAAGATAATATATTTATATGTGAACCCCTCTTTCCTTATCACTTCCTATTAATTGCAGCGATGACCAAGGCTACGTTCATCGACTCTCAACAATTTTTATGACTCATACTTTCTATGTGTGAAGTTATCACTATCCATAAGATCAATATGAACTCTTTTGTTCTTTCTACTTTTTCAAGATCATAGCAACATAGCAAAGCCCTTGACTCAACACTAATCTTTATTATAGATAGCACACGGACTCGATTACAAAAAGAGATCACAAAGCAAAACTCAAAACTACTTGGTATCAAAACTTCAACTACTAATAGATCAAGATACTACTAAAAGGGATCGAACTAAATAAAGCGGTAAAGATAGGAGTGTGATGGTGATACGATACTGGGGCACCTCCCCTAAGCTTGGCAGTTGCCAAGGGGAGTGCCCATACCAATGTGATTATTTCTTCGGAGGTGATGGAGTAGGAGTTGTTGCACTTTTCTTCTCTAGCTTACGTCTGAGGCTAAAATTCTCCTCCCTCAGATCTTCATTCTCGAGCTCAAGTTTCATTATCTTTTTGCATAGTGTTGCCTTGTTGTCCTGCAAAAAACGTGGTGGGATAGATTGGACCTTAGGGAGGCTTGAATTCTTGAACTCCACATGCATATCACCGGGTTGAGGCAGTGGATCGTCCTCTTCATCAGAGCTTGTCTCCTCCTTCCTCTTTGGATCATAGTCTTCTTCTTCCTCTATGGTCCAGCCATAATGTTCCACATCCCCATATACTTTTGGGTTTGCAATATAGTCAGCCATGTAGCTCTCTCCCTCCGAATCTTGGGACGACATCTTGTTCCAAATCTGCAACAGGAACAACTCGAAATGAAAACAGAGGATATTTGCGTGATACGGTGGTCAAAACCTTCGGGAGTATATATAATGAATTTTTACCGACCAAAATACGTAATATACAAGAAAACGGAGTCCGGGAGGCACACGAGGTGCCCACGAGACAGGGGGCACGCCCTACAGTGGGGGGGGGGGGGCGCCCTCCTCTCTCGTGGGAGCCTCGTGCCCCTTTCGGACTACTTCTTTCTTCCTAAAATCCTTAAATAATCCAAAACTGATAAAAATTGCCATTAGAGTTGTTTTGGAGTCGGTTTACTTACCATACCATGTACCAATGCCTTTTTGGAGTGTGGAACGTTCTGGAAAGTGTCTCTTATGTATTCCTCAGGGGTTATGGTTTCAATAATATTAGTTTCAACATTGATAGGATTACCTGAAATATAATGTTTAATTCTTTGGCCATTGACCACCCTCGGGTTTGTGCCTTCAAAGTTGTTGATTTTTATAGCACCAGAACGATAGACCTCCTCGATAACATAGGGACCTTCCCATTTTGAGAGAAGTTTTCCCGCAAAAAATCTTAAACGAGAGTTGAACAATAACACATAATCTCCTACGTTAAACTCACGCTTTTGTATCCTCTTATCATGCCAGTGTTTGACTTTTTCTTTGAAAAGCTTAGCATTCTCATATGCTTGGGTTCTCCATTCATCAAGTGAGCTAATATCAAACAACCTCTTCTCACCGACAAGTTTGAAGTCATAATTGAGCTCTTTAATAGCCCAATATGCTTTATGTTCAAGTTCAAGAGGTAAATGACATGCTTTTCCATAAACCATCTTATATGGAGACATACCCATAGGATTTTTGTATGCAGTTCTATAGGCCCATAGTGCATCATCAAGTTTTTTGGACCAATTCTTTCTAGATCTATTCATAGTCTTTTGCAAAATTAATTTGAGCTCTCTATTTCTCAACTCTACTTGACCACTAGACTGTGGGTGATAAGGAGATGCGATTCTATGATTGACATCATACTTAGCAAGCATCTTACGGAAAGCACCATGAATAAAGTGTGAACCACCATCAGTCATAAGATATCTAGGGACTCCAAACCTCGGAAAAATAACTTCTTTAAGCATTTTAATAGAGGTGTTATGATCAGCACTACTAGTTGGAATAGCTTCTACCCACTTAGTAACGTAATCAACAGCAACTAAAATATGTGTATAACCATTGGAGGCAGGAAAAGGTCCCATATAGTCAAAGCCCCATACATCAAACGGTTCAATAACAAGAGAATAATTCATAGGCATATCTTGACGTCTACTAATGTTACCTATTCTTTGACATTCATCACAAGATAAGACAAACTTACGAGCATCTTTGAAAAGAGTAGGCCAATAAAAACCAGATTGTAGTACCTTGTGTGCAGTTCTGTCTCCAGCGTGGTGTCCTCCATAGGATTCGTAGTGACACTTGCGTAGGATTTGTTCCTGTTCATGCTCAAGCACACAACGTCTAATAATACCATCTACTCCTTCTTTATAAAGGTGTGGATCATCCCAGAAGTAATGTCTTAAATCATAAAAGAACTTTTCTTTTGCTGGTATGTGAAACTAGGAGGTATATATTTAGCAACAATGTAATTAGCATAATCAGCATACCAAGGAGCAGTACGAGAAGCATTGACAACCGCTAATTATTCATCAGGAAAACTATCATTAATAGGCAGTGGGTCATCAAGAACATTCTCTAGCCTAGACAAGTTTTCTGCAACGGGGTTCTCAGCTCCCTTTCTATCAATAATATGCAAGTCAAATTCTTGGAGCAAGAGAACCCATCTAATGAGTCTAGGCTTAGAATCTTTCTTTTCCATAAGATATTTAATAGCAGCATGATCGGTGTGAATAGTAACTTTGGAATCAACAATATAAGGTCTAAACTTATCACATGCAAACACAACTGCTAAGAATTCTTTTTCCGTGGTAGCATAATTTCTCTGGGCAGTATCAAGAGTCTTACTAGCATACTGGATAACATTCAATTTCTTATCGATACTTTGCCCTAGAACAGCCCCTACAACATAATCACTAGCATCACACATAATTTCAAAAGGTAAATTCCAATCAGGTGGCTGAACAATAGGTGCAGTGATCAAAGCCTTCTTAAGTGTTTCAAATGTTTGTACACAATCATCATCAAAGACAAAGGAATATCTTTTTGCAATAAATTAGTCAGAGGCCTAGAGATTTTAGAAAAGTCCTTAATGAACCTCCTATAAAAACCGGCATGACCAAGGAAACTTCCTATACCTTTTATGTCCTCGGGACATGGCATCTTTTCAATAGCATTAACTTTGGCTTTATCAACTTCAATACCTCTCTCGGATATCTTGTGCCCCAAGACAATGCCTTCATTAACCATAAAGTGACACTTTTCCCAATTCAGGACGAGACTAGTGTCTTCGCATCTCTGCAAAACTCGATCAAGGTTGCTCAAACAATCATCAAAAGAGGATCCATAGACGGAGAAGTCATCCATGAATACCTCACAAATCTTTTCACAAAAATCAGAAAATATAGCCATCATGCATCTTTGAAAGGTAGTAGGTGCATTACATAAACCAAAAGGCATACGTCTATAAGCAAAGGTACCAAAAGGGCAAGTAAAAGTAGTTTTAGATTGATCCCCCGCTAAAACAGGTATCTGTGAGGAACCAGAATAACCATCTAGAAAGCAAAAATGTGTGTGTTTGGATAGCCTTTCTAGCATTTGATCAATAGAAGGTAAAGGGTAATGATCTTTCTTAGTGGCTTTATTTAACTTACGAAAATCAATTACCATCCTATAGCCTGTAATAATTCTTTGCGGGATCAATTCATCTTTATCATTAGGAACAACGGTAATACCTCCCTTATTAGGGACACAATGGACAGGGCTTACTCATTCACTATCAGCAACGGGATAAATAATACCTGCCTCAAGGAGCTTTAGTATCTCCTTTCTTACCACTTCCTTCATCTTGGGATTTAATAATCTTTGAGGATCTCTAAGTGGTTTGGCATCTTTTTCCATTGAAATTTTGTGTTGACATAATGTGGGACTAATGCCCTTAAGATCATCCAGAGTATATCCAATAGCAGCTCAGTGCTTCTTCAAAGTTTTCAATAATCTATCTTCTTCTTTCTCTGAAAGGTTAGCACTAATAATAACAGGATATATTTCTTTTTCATCAAGATAAGCATATTTAAGATTATCAGGTAATGGTTTGAGTTCAAAAATGGGATCACCCTTGGGTGGAGGGGGATCCCCAAGAATTTCAACGGGAAGGTTATGTTTCAGCATAGGTTCTTGTTTAAGGAACACTTCATCTATTTCTTCCCTTTCCTTCATAAACATATCATTTTCATGGTCTAGCAAATATTGTTCTAACAGATCAGTTGGAGGAACAACAATGGAAGAAAGACAATTAATTTCATCCTTACTAGATGGTTCCTCTTCACGGTGTTGTCTACGAAATTTTGAGAAGTTGAACTCATGAGACATATCACCTAGACCAATAGTAACTACATCCTTTTCGCAATCTATCCTAGCATTAACGATGTTCAAGAAGGGTCTACCAAATATAATGGGACAAAAGCTGTCCTGTGGGGAGCCAAGAACAAGAAAATCAGCAGGATATTTAGTTTTCCCACACAAGACTTCAACATCTCTAACAATTCCCATTGGTGAAATAGTATCTCTATTGGCAAGTTTAATTGTGACATCAATATCTTCTAACTCAGCAGGTGCAATATCGTGCTTAATTTCGTTGTATAAGTCAATAGGTATTGCACTAGCACTAGCACCCATATCACATAAGCCATGACAACAATGATCTCCTATTTTAACAGAAATAACTGGCATGCCTACCACATGTCTATGTTTATCTTTAGCACAAGGTTTGGCAATTCTAGTAGTTTCATCACAGAAATAAAGAACATGCCCATCAATATTATCAGACAAGAGATCTTTAACAATAGCAACATTAGGTTCAACTTTGATTTGCTCAGGAGATGTATAAGTTCTAACATTGCTCTTACGAACAACAGTCGAAGCTTTAGCATGATCTTTTATCCTAACAGGAAAAGGAAGTTTTTCAACATAAGCAGTAGGAATAATAGGATCACTATATGTAATAGTCTTCTCTTCGACTGTAATAGGTGCAACTACTTTCACTTCAATGGGAGGATTATATTTAAACCACTTATCTTTAGGGAGATCAACGTGAGTAGCAAAAGTTTCACAAAAAATAGCTACTATCTCAGAGTCAAGTCCATACTTAGAGCTAAATCCACGGAAAGCATCGGTATCCATAAAAGATTTAACACAATCAAACTTAGGTGTCATACCTGACTCCTTACCATCGTCGGAACCCCAATCTTCAGAGTTGCGTTTAATTCTTTCCAATAAGTCCCATTTGAAATCATTAGTCTTCAGCATATAGGAACCAGCACAGGAAGTATCAAGCAGGTTGCGATTATCAAGAGAAAGCCGAGCATAAAAATTCTGAATAATCATTTCCCGAGAGAGCTCATGATTGGGGCATGAATACAACATTGACTTAAGCCTCCCCCAAGTTTGAGCGATGCTTTCTCCTTCGTGAGGCCAGAAATTATATATGTAATTACGATCACGATGAACAAGATGCATAGGATAGAACTTCTGGTGAAATTCCAACTTCAATCGCTTATAATTCCAATATCCCGTATCATCACATAGCCTATACCATGTTATTGCAACTCCCTTCAAAGATAAAGGGAAGACCTTCCTTTTGACAACATCATCGGGAATACCTGCAAGCTTAAATAATCCACAAACTTCATCCACAAAGATGAGGTGTAAGTCGGGATGCAATGTTCCGTCTCCTGCAAAAGGATTAGCTAGTAGTTTCTCTATCATACCCGAAGGAATCTCAAAGTGAATATTTTCATAAGGTTCGGTAGGTTGAGGAGCATCTCTTTTCTCTTATGGTTGGGGTGAAGATAGCCCAAACAAGCCCCTCAAAGGATTAGTTTCCATAGTAACAAGTAACAAAAAATTTCAGCACACTATATAAATGTTTCCTTACCAAGTTCCACTCACCAAGAGCGCTACGCTCCCCGGTAACGGTGCCAGAAAAGAGTCTTGATGACCCACAAGTATACGGGATCTATCGTAGTCCTTTCGATAAGTAAGAGTGTCGAACCCAATGAGGAGCATAAGGAAATGATAAGCGGTTTTCAGTAAGGTTTTTTCTGCAAGCACTGAAATAGTAGGTGATAGATAGTTTTGTGAGAAGATAAATAGTAACGAGCAAAAAGTAAATAAAGTAAATAAAGTGCAGCAAGGTGGCACAATCCTTTATGTAGCAAAGCATAAGCCTGGACAAATTCTAATAATGAAGAAGGAGCTCCCGAGGACACATTGGGAATTATCGTCAAGCTAGTTTTCATCACATTCATAAGATTCGCGTTCGGTACTTTGATAATTTGATATGTGGGTGGACCGGCACTTGGGTACTGCCCTAACATGGACAAGCATCCCACTTATGATTAACCCCTATTGCAAGCATCTGCAACTACAAAAAGGAGTATTAAGGTAAACCTAACCACACCATTAAACATATGGGTCCGTATCAACCCCTAACGAAGCAACACATAAACTAGGGTTTAAGCTTCTATCACTCTAGCAACCCATCATCTACTTATTACTTCCCTATGCCTTCCTATAGGCCCAAATAATGGTGAAGTGTCATGTAGTCGACATTCACATAACACCACTAGAGGAGAGACAACATACATCTCATCAAAATATCGAACGAATACCAAATTCACATGACTACTAATAGCAAGACTTCACCCATGTCCTCAGGAACAAACGTAACTACTCACAAAGCATATTCAGGTTCATAATCAGAGGGGTAATAATATGCATAAAGGATCTGAACATATGATCTTCCACCAACTAAACCAAATAGCATCAACTACAAGGAGTAATCAACACTACCAGCAACCCACAGGTACCAATTTGTGGTTTTGATACAAGATTAGATACAAGAGATGAACTAGGGTTTTTAGATGAGATGGTGCTGGTGAAGATGTTGATGGAGATTGACCCCCTCCCGATGAGAGGATCGTTGGTGATGATGTTGGTGATGATTTCCCCCTCCCAGAGGGAAGTGTCCCCGGCAGAACAGCTCCGCCAGAGCCCTAGATTGATTCCGCCAAGGTTTCGCCTCGTGGCGGCGGAGTTTCGTCCTGTAAGCTTGCCCATGATTTTTCCAGGTGAAAACCCTTCATATAGCAGAAGATGGACGTCGGAGGCCCACCAGGGAGCCCAGGAGATAGGGGGGCGCGCCCTACAGGGGGGGCGCCTCCTGTCTCCTGGACAGGGTGTGGGCCCCCTGGCCTATTTCTTTTGCCCAAAAATTCTTATTAAATCTGAAAAGTTGTTTCGTGGAGTCTCAGGTCTTTTGGAGTTGTGCAGAATAGGTTTCCAACGTTTGATCCTTTTCCAGTCAGAATTCCAGCTGCCGGCATTCCTCCTCTTCATGGTAAACCTTGTAAAATAAGGGAGAATAGCCATAAGTATTGAGATATAATGTGTAATAACAGCCCATAATGCAATAAATATTGACATAAAAGCATGATGCAAAATGGAGGTATCACCTATGAGGTTTGGTAGTGACTTGATCCGAAGTTTCATGATCACTATCATCAGCTTCCACTTCAACTGGTGTAGGCGCCACAGGAACAACTTCCTATGCCCTGCTACAGATTGGTTGAAGTGATGGTTCAATAACCTCATCAAGTCTCCACCATCCTCCCACTCAATTCTTTCAAGAGAAACTTTTCCTCGAGAAAGGACCCATTTCTAGAAACAATCACTTTTGCTTCCGGATCTAAAATAGGAGGTATACCCAACTGTTTTGGGTGTCCTATGAAGATGCATTTATCCTCTTTGGGTTTGAGCTTATCAGGCTATTTTTTTCCACATAAGCTTCGCAGACCCAAACTTTTAAGAAATGACAGCTTAGGTTTCTCTAAACCATAGTTCATACGCTGTCATCTCAACGTAATTATGTGGTGCCCTATTTGAAGTGAATGCGGTCGTCTCTAATGCCTAACCCATAAACGATAGTGGTAATTCGATAAGAGACATCATGGTATGCACCATATCCAATAGGGTGCAGCTATGATGTTCGGACACACCATCACACTATGGTGTTCTAGGCGGTATTAGTTGTGAAACAATTTCCACAATGTCTTAATTGTATACCAAACTCATAAATCAAATACTCATCTCTATGATCATATCATAGACATTTTATCCTCTTGTCACGATGATCTTCAACTTCGCTCTGAAATTACTTGAACCTTTCAATAATTCAGACTTGTGTTTCATCAAGTAAATATACTCAGCATCTACTCAAATCATCTGTGAAGTAAGAACATAACGATATCCACTGCGTGCCTCAGCACTCATTGTCCATGGATCTTTGGACTGCACATATTAATGTATTATTTCCAACAAGTTGCTTTCTTGTCCCATCTCACTGAAAATGAGGCCTTTCAGTCATCTTGTCCATGTGGTATGATTTGCATGTCTCAAGTGATTCAAAATTAGGTGAATCCAAACGATCCATCTGCATGGAGTTTCTTCATGCGTATATACCAATAGACGTGGTTCGCATGTCTCAATCTTTTAAAAAATGAGTGAGTCCAAAGATCCATCAATATGGAGCTTCTTCATGCGTTTTATACCAATATGACTCAAGTGGCAGTGCCACAAGTATGTGGTACTATCATTACTATCTTATATCTTTTGGCACGAACATGTGTATCACCACGATCGAGATTCAGTAAACTCATTTTAGGTGCAAGACCATTGAAGGTATTATTCAAATAAATAGAGTAACCATTATTCTCCTTAAATTAATAAACTTATTGCGATAAACATAATCCAATCATGTCTATGCTCAACGCAAACACCAAATAATAATTATTTAGGTTTAACACCAATCTCGATGGTAGAGGGAGCATGCGATGCTTGATCACATCAACCGTGGAAACACATATCGTCATCTCGCCTTCATCTAATCTCCGTTTATCCGTAGCCTTTTATTTCGAGTTACTAACACTTAGCAACCGAACCGGTATCTATTACCCTGGTGCTACTAGGAGTACTAGTAAAGTACACATTAATATAATGTATATCCAATATACTTCTGTCAACCTTGCCAGCCTTCTCATCTACCGAGTATCTAGGGTAGTTCTACTTCAGTGACCGTTCCTCTCATTTCAGAAGCACTTAGTCTCGGGTTTGGGTTCAACCTTGGGTTACTTCACTAGAGCAGCAACTGATTTGTCGTTTCATGAAGTATCCCTTCTTTCCCTTGCCCTTCTTGAAACTAGTGGTTTTACTAACCATCAACAATTGATGCTCCTATTTGATTTCTACTTTCGCGGTGTCAAACATCGTGAATTGCTCAAGGATCATCATGTCTATCCCTGATATGTTATAGTTCATCACGAAGCTCTAATAGCTTGATGGCAGTGACTATGGAGAACTATCACTATCTCATCTGGAAGATTAACTCCCACTCGATTCAAGCGATTGTAGTACTCCGACAATCTAAGCACATGCTCAATGATTGAGCTTTTCTCCCTTAGTTTGCCTGCTTAAGAAACTTGTCAGAGGTCTCGTACCTCTTGACATGGGCACTAGTCTGAAATCCCAATTTCAGCCTTTAGAACATCTCATATGTTCTGCGACGTTTCAAAAACGTCTTGTCACCTCAATTCTAAACCGTTAGCATTACGCACTGAACTATCACGTAGTCATCAAAACGTGTATGTCAGATGTTCGCAACATCCACAAACGATGCTCGAGGTTCAGCACACTGAGCGGTGCATTAAGGACATAAGCCTTCTGTGCAGCAATGAGGACAATCCTCAGTATACGGACCCAGTCCGCATAATTGCTACTGTCAACTTTCAACTAAATTTTCTCTAGGAACATATCTTAAAATAGTAGAACTAAAGCGTAGGCTACGACACAATTTGCAAAGACCTTTTGACTATGTTCATGATAATTAAGTTCATCTGATTATTTAATGAACTCCCACTTAGATAGACATCCCTCTAGTCATCTAAGTGATACATGATCCGAGTCAACTAGGCCGTGTCCGATCATCACGTGAGACGGACTAGTCATCATCGGTGAACATCTTCATGTTGATTGCATCTGCTATACGACTCATGTTCGACCTTTTGGTCTCTTGTGTTCCGAGGCCATGTCTGTACATGCTAGGCTCGTCAAGTCAACCTAAGTGTTTTGCATGTGTAAATGTGGCTTACACCCATTGTATGCGAACGTTAGAATCTATCACACCCGATCATCACGTGGTGCTTCGAAACAACGAACCTTCACAACGGTGCACAGTTAGGGGGAACACTTTCTTGAAATTTTATGAGGGATCATCTTATTTATGCTACCGTCGTTCTAAGCAAATAAGATGCAAAAACATGATAAACATCTCATGCAATCAAATAGTGACATGATATGGCCAATATCATTTTGCTCTTTTTGATCTCCATCTTCGGGGCGCCATGATCATCATCATCACCAGCATGACACCATGATCTCCATCATCATGATCTCCATCATCGTGTCTTCATGAAGTTGTCTCACCAACTATTACTTCTACTACTATGGCTAACGGTTTAGCAATAAAGTAAAGTAATTATATGGCGTTATTCAATGACACGCAGGGCATACAATAAATTAAGACAACTCCTATGGCTCCTACCGGTTGTCATACTCATCGACATGCAAGTCGTGATTCCTATTACAAGAACATGATCAATCTCATACATCACATATATATCATTCATCACATCCTTTTGGCCATATCACATCACACGGCATATGCTGCAAAAACAAGTTAGACGTCCTCTAATTGTTGTTGCAAGTTTTTACGTGGCTGCTATAGGTTTCTAGCAAGAACGTTTCTTACCTACGCCAAAACCACAACGTGATATGCCAATTGCTATTTACCCTTCATAAGGACCCTTTTCATCGAATCCAATCTGACTAAAGTGGGAGAGACAGACACCCGCTAGCCACCTTATGCAACTAGTGCATGTCAATCGGTGGAACCTATCTCACGTAAGCGTACGTGTAAGGTCGGTCCGGGCCGCTTCATCCCATGATGCCGTCGAATCAAGATAAGACTAGTAGTGGCAAGTAAATTGACAAAATTGACACCCACAACAACTTGTGTTGTACTCATGCATAGAAACTACGCATAGACCTAGCTCATGATGCCACTGTTGGGGAACGTAGCAGAAATTCAAAATTTTCTATGCATCACCAAGATCAATCTATGGAGATTCTAGCAACAAGAGAGGGAGAGGATGAGCATCTTCATACCCTTGAAGATTGCTAAGCGGAAGCGTTACAAGAACGTGGATGATGGAGTCGTACTCGCGGCGATTCAAATCGCGGAAGATCCGATCTAACGCCGAACGGACGGTGCCTCCGCGTTCAACACACGTACAGCCCGGGGACGTCTCCTCCTTCTTGATCCAGCAAGGGGAGGGGAGAAGTTGAGGGAGAACTCCGACAACACGACGGCGTGGTGGTGATGGAGCTCATGGTTCTCCGGCAGAGCTTCGCCAAGCACTACGGAGGAGGAGGAGGTGTTGGAGGAGGAAGAGGGATACGCCAGGGGAAGGGTGCCTCTGCCCTCTCTCTCCCTCACTATATATAGGGGGAAGGGGGGTGGAGGAGGCGCCCTAGGGTTTCCTAGGGGATGGGTGGCGGCCACAGGGGAAACCCTAGATGGGTTTGGGCGCCCCCACCCCTAGGAAACTTCCCCCCAAGCCGGGAGGGGCGGCTTCCCTAGGGGAGGCACCCCCACCTCTCCAAATTACGTGAGAGGGGTTGGGAGGGGCGCACAGCCCCCTAGTGGGCTGGTGTGCCCCCTCCCCTTCGCCCATAAGGCCCCCCAACGCTTGCCGGGGCCTCCAAAACACCTTTCGGTCACGCTGGTCGTCACCCGGTACTCCCAGAACAATTCCGGACTACAATACCCTTCGTCCAATATACCGATCTTCACCTCCGGACCATTCCAGAGCTCCTCGTCATGTCCGGGATCTCATCCGGGACTCCGAACAACCTTCGGTAACCACATACTATTTCCCATAACAACTCTAGCGTCACCGAACCTTAAGTGTGTAGAACCTACGGGTTCGGAAACCATGCAGACATGACCGAGACGTTCTCCGGCCAATAACCAATAGTGGGATCTGGATACCCATGTTGGCTCCCACATGTTCCACGATGATCTCATCGGATGAACCACGATGTCGGGGATTCAAGCAATCCCGTATACAATTCCCTTTGTCAATCGACATGTTACTTGCCCGAGATTCGATCGTCGGTATCCCAATACCTCGTTCAATCTCGTTACCGGCAAGTCACTTTACTCGTTCCGTAATGCATGATCTCGTGACTAACTACTTAATCACATTGAGCTCATTATGATGATGCATTACCAAGTGGGCCCAGAGATACCTCTCCGTCATACGGAGTGACAAATCCCAGTCTCGATTCGTGCCAACCCAACAGACACTTTCGGAGATACCTGTAGTGCACCTTTATAGCCACCCAGTTACGTTGTGACATTTGGTACACCCAAAACATTCCTACGGTATCCGGGAGTTGCACAATCTCATGGTCTAAGGAAATTATACTTGACATTAGAAAAGCTCTTAGCAAACGAACTATACGATCTTGTGCTATGCTTAGGATTGGGTCTTGTCCATCACATCATTCTCCTAATGATGTGATCCCGTTATCAATGACATCCTATGTCCATGGTTAGGAAACCATAACCATCTATTGATCAACGAGCTAGTCAACTAGAGGCTCACTAGGGACATGTTGTGGTCTATGTATTCACACATGTATTACGGTTTCCAGTTAATACAATTATAGCATGAACAATAGACAATTATCATGAACAAGGAAATATAATAATAACCATTTTATTATTGCCTCTAGGGCATATTTCCAACAAACATGTCTTTGAATAACAGCGAGCAAATATAAACAGAAGAAAATGATGCTCCAAGAAAAACACATATCATGTGGTGAATAAAAATATAGCTCCAAGTAAAGTTACCGATGAACGAAGATGAAAGAGGGGATGCCATCCGGGGCATCCCCAAGCTTAGGCTCTTGGTTGTCCTTGAATATTACCTTGGGGTGACTTGGAAATCCCCAAGCTTAGGCTCTTGCCACTCCTTATTCCATAGTGCATTGAATCTTTACCCAAAACTTGAAAACTTCACAACACAAAACTCGTAAGCTCCGCTAGTATAAGAAAATAAAATCACCACTTAGGTACTGTTGTGAACTCATTCTAAATTCATATTGGTGTTGTATCTACTATATTCCAACTTGTCCATGGTTCATACCCTCCGATACTACTCATAGATTCATCAAAATAAGCAAACAACACATAGAAAACATAATCTGTCAAAAACAGAACAGTCTGTAGTAATCTAGAAACTTTCCATACTTCTGTAACTCCAAAAATTCTGAAAAATTAGGAAAATATAGGAAATTTGTATATAAATCTTGTGTAAACAATTCAGATAAAAAAAGGTTCCAGAGAATTTTCAAATTTCCTGGACTGAGCGCAAAAGTTTCTGTTTTTGCATAGAATCAAGTCAACTATCATCCAGACTATCCCAAAGGCTTTACTTGGCACTTTATTGAAACAAAAGATATAAAACATGATTACTACAGTAGTGTAATCATGTGAACACACACAAACAGTAAGGGTAAATATTGGGTTGTCTCCCAACAAGCACTTTTCTTTAATGCCTTTCTAGCTAGGCATGAGGATTTCAATGATGCTCACATAAAAGATAAGAATTGAAACATAATGGAAGCATCATGAAGAATATGACTAGGACATTTAAGGCTAACCCACTTCCTATGCATAGGGTGAGCAAACAACTTATGGGAACAAGAATCAACTAGCATAGGAACACAAAACAAGCATAACTTCGAAACTTTCAACACATAGAGATGAAATTTGATATTATTGCAACTCCTACAAGCATATATTCCTCCCTCATAATAATTTTAAGTAGCATCATGAATGAATGAATTCAACAATATAACCATCACATAAAGCATTCTTTTCATGAGCCACAAGCATAGAAATTTTATTACTCTCCACATAAACAAATTTCTTCTCATTCGGAATAGTAGTGCGAGCAAACTCAACAAAATTACTATCATGTGAGGCATAATCCAATTGAAAATTAATATCAAGATGACAAGTTTCATGGTTATCATTATTCTTTAGAGCATACATGTCATCACAATAATCATCATAGATAGCAACTTTGTTCTCATAATCAATTGGAACCTTTTCCAAAATAGTGGATTCATCACTAGATAAAGTCATGACCTCTCCAAATCCACTTTCATAATTATCACAATAAGATTCAACACCCTCCAAAATAGTGGGATCATTACTCCCTAAAGTTGACACTCTTCCAAACCCACTTTCATCAGTATAATCATCATAAATAAGAGGCATGCTTTCATCATAACAAATATTCTCATCAAAACTTGGGGGACTAAAAATATCATATTCATCAAACATAGCATCCCCAAGCTTCTAGCTTTGCATATCATTATCATCATGGATATTCAAGGAATTCATATTAACAACATTGCAATCATGATCATCATACACAGATTTTGTGCCAAACATTTTATAGACTTCTTCTTCTAACAGTTGAGCACAATTTTCCTTTCTATCATTTTCACGAAAGATATTAAAAAGATGAAGCATATGAGGCACTGTCAATTCCATTTTTTGTAGATTTCTTTTATAGACTAAACTAGTGATAAAGCAAGAAACTAAAAGATTCGATTGCAAGATCTAAAGATATACCTTCAAGCACTCACCTCCCCGGCAACGACGCCAGAAAAGAGCTTGATGTCTACTATGCAACTTTATCCTGGTAGACGTTGTCGGGCCTGCAAGTGCAAAGTTTTGTAGGACAGTAGCAAATTTCCCTCAAGTGGATGACCTAAGGTTTATCAATCTGTGGGAGGCGTAGGATGAAGATGGACTCTCTCAAACAACCCTGGAACCAAATAACAAAGAGTCTCTTGTGTCCCCAACACACCCAATACAGTGGTAAACTGTATAGGTGCACTAGTTCCGCAAAGAGATGGTGATAAAAAGTGCAATATGGATGGTAGATATAGGTTTTTATAATCTGAAAATATAAAAACAGAAAGGTAGCAAGTAACAAAAGTGAGCGAAAACGGTATTGCAATGCTTCGAAACAAGGCCTAGGGTTCATACTTTCACTAGTGCAAGTTCGCTCAACAATGATAACATAATTAGATCATATAACAATCCCTCAACATGCAATAAAGAGTCACTTCAAAGTCAGTAATAGCGGAGAACAAACGAAGAGATTATTGTAGGGTACGAAACCACCTCAAAGTTATTCTTTCTGATCGATCTATTGGGCTATTCCTATAAGTGTCACAAACATCCCTAGAGTTCGTATTAAAGTAACACCTTAAGACACACATCAACCAAAACCCTAATGTCACCTAGATACTCCAATGTCACCACAAGTATCCATGGGTTTGATTATACGATATGCATCACACAATCTCAGATTCATCTATTCAAACCAACACAAAGAACTTGAAAGAGTGCCCCAAAGTTTCTACCGGAGAGTCAAGACGAAAACGTGTGCCAACCCTGTGCATAAGTTCACAATGTCACAGAACCCGCAAGTTGATCACCAAAACATACATCAAGTGAATCACATGAATATCCCATTGTCACCACAGATAAGCACATGCAAGACATACGTCAAGTGTTCTCAAATCCTTAAAGACTCAATCCGATAAGACAACTTCAAAGGGAAAACTCAATCCATTACAAGAAGGTAGAGGGGGAGAAATATCATAAGATCCAACTATAATAGCAAAGCTTGCGGTACATTAAGATCGTGCAAAACCAAGAACACGAGAGAGAGGGATCAAACACATAGCTACTGGTACATACCCTCAGCCCCGAGGGTGAACTACTCCCTCCTCGTCATGGAGAGCGCCGAGATGATGAAGATGGCCATCGGTGATGGATCCCTCCTCCGTCGGGGTGCCAGAATAGGGTCCCAATTGGTTTTTCGTGGTTACAGAGGTTTGCGGCGGTGGAACTCCCGATCTTCCGTCTGTTCTGGAAGTTTGGGGATATATAAGAGGTGTTGTTGTCGGGAAAAAGTCAGGGGGGTCCCCGAGTCAGCCACAAGGTAGGGGGGCGCACCCAGGGGGTAGGGCGCGCCCTCCACCCTCGTGGTTGACTCAGGACTCTTTTGGTCCATCTCCGATGCTCTGTGGGCTTCTTCTGGTCCAAAAATAATCTCCGTAAATTTTCAGGTCAATTGGACTCCGTTTGACATTCCTTTTCTACGAAACTCGAAAACAAGGAAAAAAACAGAAACTCGCATTGGGCTCTAGGTTAATAGGTTAGTCCCGAAAATCATATAAAATAGCATCTAAATGCATATAAAACATCCAAGATGGATAATATAATAGCATGGAACAATAAAAAATTATGGATACGTTTGAGACGTATCACCAAGTGGATTGAAGCTAAGCCTATCAAGAAGTTGGACAACACAACCATCAAGTCTATAAAAGAGCTGATATTCCAATATGGAGTTCCGCATGGCATTATCATAGACAACAGCTCAAACTTCGATTCAGAAGAGTTCAAAGAGTTCTGCGCTTCCCAGGGCACTTGGGTAGTTTACACCGTTGCGCACCCGCAGTCGAATGGTCAAGCTAAAAGAGCAAATGGTCTGATTCTCCAAGGGTTGAAACCTCGACTCATGTGAGACCTTGAACACGTAGCTGGAGCTTGGGTGACTGAACTACCGTCTATTTTATGGAGATTGAGGACTACTCCCAACCAATCCACAAACCGAACCCCTTTCTTCATGCTGTATGGAGCAAAAGTCGTGCTACCTAGCAATCTGTTTCACAATGCACCCATAGTGGAGCTTTATTCAGAGGCTGAGGCAGAACAAGCAAGCCAAGACGCCATAGACCTTCTGGAGGAAGAACGGGAGATGGCCTTGATCCGGTCGACTATTTATCAACAAGATCTTCATCGATTCCATGCAAGGAACGTCAAGGGTCGAGCATTTCAAGAAGGAGACCTAGTGCTCCGAGTGGACCAGCAGCGACCGCACAAGCTCGCCCCTGCGTGGGAAGGCCCTTTCGTCGTCACCAAGGTGCTTCACAATGGAGCCTATCACCTTTACAACCTAACTCAGAAGAAAGATGAGCCGCGCTCTTAGAACACACATCTTCTTTGTCGTTTTTATACTTGACAGTTGGATTGTCAAGATGTAACAAGAATACTTGATAGAATGTTTATCAAGAAATGTTTCCTGCAATCTCTTAATGATTGTTCTCGCATAAGCATGTGTCCAAATCCCCTAGTGGGTGACTTAGCCGCGGAACCCATTTTCACCTAAGTTAAAAAATTACTCCGAGTGGAGAGCAATCCTCCCACTTGGGGGCTTAGCCGCGAACCAGTTTTGTATAAGTTAAAAAACTACTCCAGGTGGAGAGCAATCCTCCCACTCAAGGGCTTAGCCGCGAACTAGTTTCGCCTAACTTAAAAAATTACTCTGAGTGGAGAGCAATCTTCCCACTTGAGGGCTTAGCCGCGAACCAGTTTTGCCTAAGTTAAAATATTACTCCGAGTGGAGAGCAATCCTCCCACTCGGGGGCTTAGCCGTGAACCAGTTTTTGCCTAAGTTAAAAAATTACTCCAAGTGGAGAGAAATCCTCCCACTCGGGGTCTTAGCCACGAAACAGTTTTCGCCTAAGTTAAAAAATTACTCTGAGTGGGGAGCAATCCTCCCACTCGGGGGCTTAGCCGTGAACCAGTTTTCACCTAAGTTAAAAAATTACTCCGAGTGGAGAGCAATCCTCCGACTCGGGGGCTTAGCCGTGAACCAGTTTTCGCCTAAGTTCAAAAATTACTCTGAGTGGGGAGCAATCCTCCCATTCGGGGGCTTAGCCGCGAACCAATTTTCGCCTAAGTTAAAAATTACTCCGAGTGTGGAGCAATCCTCCCACACGGGGGCTTAGTCGTGAACAAGTTTTTGCCTAAGTAAAAAAATTACTCCGAGTGGAGGGCAATCCTCCCACTCAGGGGCTTAGCCGCGAACCAGTTTCGCCTAAGTTAAAAAACTACTCCGAGTGGAGAGCAATCCTCCCACCTGGGGGCTTAGCCGCGAACCAATTTCCCCGAAGTTAAAAAACTACTCCAAGTGGAGAGCAATCCTCCCACCCGAGGGTTTAGCCGCAAACCAATTTTCGCCTAAGTTAAAAAACTACTCCGAGTGGAGAGCAATCCTCCCACTCGGGGGCTTAGCCTCGAACCATTTTTCGCATAAGTTAAAAAATTACTCCGAGTGGGGAGTAATCCTCCCACCCGGGTGTTGGGGAACGTAGCAGAAATTCAAAATTTTCCTACGTGTCACCAAGATCTATCTATGGAGAAACCAACAATGAGGGGAAGGAGAGTGCATCTACATACCCTTGTAGATCGCTAAGCGGAAGCGTTCAAGAGAACGGGGTTGAACGAGTCGTACTCGTCGTGATCCAAATCACCGGAGATCCTAGTGCCGAACGGACGGCACCTCCGCGTTCAACACACGTACAGCCCGGTGACGTCTCCCATGCCTTGATCCAGCAAGAAGAGAGGGAGAGGTTGAGGAAGACTCCATCTAGCAGCAGCACAACAGCGTGGTGGTGATGGAGGAGCGTGGTAGTCCAGCAGGGCTTCGCCAAGCACCACGAGATATGAGGAGAAAGAGAGGTAGGGCTGCGCCAACAGGAGAAGAAACTCATGTGTTGGGCTGCTCCAATGCCTCCACTATATATAGGGGGAGAGGGGGCTGCGCCCCCACCTAGGTTTCCACCCCTAGGGGGCGGCGCCAGCCCTAGATGGGACTTGGAGGGGGCGGCCAAGAGGGGGAGAGAGGGGGCGCGCCCTAGGGTGGGCCTATAGGCCCATCTGCGCCTAGGGTTTCCCCTCTCCCCTCCTAGCTGCGCCTTGGGCAAGGGTGGGAGGCACACCAGCCCACTCTGGGGCTGGTCCCTTTCCACTCTAGGCCCATGCAAGCCTCCGGGGCCGGTGGCCCCACTTGGTGGACCCCCGAGACCCTCCCGGTGGTCCCGGTACGTTACCGATAAAACCCAAAACTTTTCCGGTGACCAAAACAGGACTTCCCATATATAAATCTTTACCTCCGGACCATTCCGGAACTCCTCGTGACGTCCGGGATCTCATCCGGGACTCCAAACAACATTCGGTAACCACATACAAACTTCCTTTATAACCCTAGCGTCATCGAACCTTAAGTGTGTAGACCCTACGGGTTCGGGAATCATGCAGACATGACCGAGACGTTCTCCGGTCAATAACCAACAGCGGGATCTGGATACCCATGTTGGCTCCCACATGTTCCATGATGATCTCATCGGATAAACCACGATGTCAAGGACTCAATCGATCCCGTATACAATTCCCTTTGTCTAACGGTATTGTACTTGCCCGAGATTCGATCGTCGGTATGCCGATACTGTCAGGACCCCGACTCAATGTCACATCGATCTAGCATGTAACACCTCATATCACTTTGCGGCCTCACGCACGGTATTCCCACGGGTGTCGCCTTACCTTAGCCCGGGACCGTTTGCGCCTTTTGGCACACGTATATGACAGTGTCGCTAGCATCCATATGATAAGGAGCCCGGGCTGACATGGCTAGTCGTAAACCCAAAGTGGCACAGACTTACAGGGACAGGCATCCATGACCCAGCATCGAACGTGTCGGTCATCAGCGAGTGAATCCAGGCTGTAGCACTGGGCTAGCAGGACTCCGGTGAACCGGGCTGTAGCAGGCTAACAGGACTCCGGTATTCATCGCGTGACATTTCCCCGAAGGGACAGACACAGGAACGAAGAAGGACACATGCCGGCCAGCCTAAGTGTTCCGGAGCAGTAGCAAGCTACCATGGCTCGGTGGAAACACTAGGAGACATTTCCCGGTAAGAGAGGCTACTAAGATAAACAACTAGATGGTCAGATCCCACACATACCAAGCATTTCAATAACATACACACAATATGCTCGATATGTGCAAATACAACATGGCATCACAACATGACTCTATGACTCAAGTATTTATTCAATAGGCTCCGAGGAGCGAGATATTACAAACAGGGGTCTCATGACCCAACATTCAGAGCATACAAATCAAAGCACAAGCGGAAGCTATCATGTCTGGGTACAGACATCTATAACTGAAAAAGGCTGAGAAGCCTGACTATCTACCAGATCCTGCCGGGGCACAAGATCGTAGCTGAGGTAACAAGCTAAACGTCGAAGTCCACGCGAAACTACTAGTGAGACTGAAGTCTCTCTGCAAAAACATAAAATAGGCAAACGTGAGTACAAATGTACCCAGCAAGACTTACATCAGAACTAACTACATATGCATCATTATCAACAAAGGGGATGGTGGGGTTTAACTGCAGCAAGCCAGCTTTGACTCGGTGGCTATCCTGAACTACGACTGCAATGTAACTCTTTTGAGGTGGCGCACACGAGTCCACATATTCACCATATCAATACACCACTATGGATCCGCTCCCGTCTCCCTACGAGAACGCCATCCATAGCACTCACGCTTATCTTGCGTATTTTAGAGTATCCACTTTCACTTGTCTATGAACTGATATAAGCAACCCAGAAGTCCTTTTCCGCGGACACGGCTATTCGAATAGATGATGTTAACCCTGCAGGGGTGTACTTCTTCACACACGCTCTCACCACTTACCGCCGTTTACACGACATGTACTCGGCAACCTTCAAGCGGAAGCCCAACGTGGGTGTCGGCCACGGCCTGCCTAAACACTCAAGTCTCTAGTCCAGGTTTATCGCCTATTCGGGTTCCATCCATGAGGAGATCCGGCCGGAGTTTCGCTCACAGCCCCAAACGATGTGAACAGGGTTCCGATGACACCAAACGGGCGCCCGGTTACCCGGCCACGTGCCTACCGCATCACAGCCCACCCCTCCGGTCAGCGCTGCCCACGGCCTCCAGCATACTACAAACACCAGAAACTACTTGCAACTCCTGGACAGAGGACAAGGGTGATCAAGAAGCCGAGAGGGTCCATTGGTTTCGGGCCCAATGCGTGGTAGTAGCTGAATCATGGATCACAAACACAGAACTCAGTTCCTGAGGACGGCTGCAATGAGACAACCCACCATGTACTCCTACATGGCCTCTCACCGCTACCTTTACCAAAACGTGTTCACACACTTAGCTCACACACAGTAGGACATGTTCACACGCCTCTGATTCATCCCCGATGAATCAGACCTGACTCAACTCTAAGCAGTAGCAGGCATGACAAACAAGCAAGAATGAGTAGGCACAACAGGGCTCAAACAACTCCTACCCATGCTAGTGGGTTTCATCTATTTACTGTGGAATGACAGGTCATGCAAAGGATAAAGGGGTTCAGCTACCGCAGCAAGTAACAGATGAATCGTTGTTGTCCTAATGCAGTAAAAGAGAGCAGGAGCGAGAGAGTGGGATTGTATCGGAATGAACAAGGGGGTTTTGCTTGCCTGGCACTTCTGAAGATAACATTGAGTCTTCATCAGTGTCAACGATCACAACGTCGGAACATCGTCTACCGGGAGGGAACAGATACCGGCAACAAAGAAGAACACAATCAATGCAATGCACAAAATGATGCATGCTATGACATGGCAATATGAATGTGTTTTGAGCTAATGCAACTAGCAACAGATTAAATGAAGTTGGTTTGAATACAAGATTCAAATTCAAACTCCATATGTGATTATTCAAATGCCATTAATTAATTTGTGCTAAACAGCAGTTATAAGTTGTTCTAACATGCATGAAAATGGTACAGATGGATTCCTTGAATTTTTCTGATAATTTTTCATATATAAATTATTTAATTTGGAGTTACGGTTGAATTTCTATGATTTATTGAAGTTTAGGGCATATTCTGAAAATAAATAAATCATTTCTGACTTATTTAAAATCCCAGAAGCATATACTGCGTCAGCATGACGCTGGGGTGACGTCAGCAGGTCAAAGGCGTCGACCAGGTCAAACCTGACCAGTGGGACCCACTGGTCAGTGACCCAGTCAACTAACCAAGTTAGTTAGCCCTAACTAACTGGATTGGGCCCACTGGTCAGTGACTAACCTAAATATGATTAGCCCTAACTAACTTAGTTAGCCGGGCGGGGCCCGCATGTCAGTGGCTCACCTAATTAACTAAGTTAATTAACACTAACTAACCTAACACTAATTAAGCAGGCGCCTGGGCCCACACGTCAGGGGGGGTCAACCCCTGGGCCGATCAGGTCAAACCTGCCGGCGACATGTCGCCGGCGACGACAGTAGCGGCGGGGCGGCTCGGAATTGCGATACAGGGAGCCATTCGAGGCGCCGCTGGGCTCTACGGGAAGCTGGCGATCCCGCGCATCCAACAGTGCAACCGGGGCGAGCTGGGGTGGCCGTAATCCTCGCCGGCGTCGAGCTCAGCGGCTGCCGGACCTCGGGCGTTGGCGGAAACGGTGCTACGGTGCACAACAGGGAGAACCCGTGGGTGCTGCAGGTTCACAGGAGCGCGGCGAGCACGCTGGTGATGCTCGGGCGAGCGGACGAGCTCAGGAGCATGGAGCTCGTCGGCCGTGGCGGCGGCAAGCTTCGGCGGAGGTGGGGAACGGGGCTAGAGCAAGAACGCGAGCAGGAGAGGAGGGGGAATCGGTCCATGAGCTCACTGTGGTTGCAGAGCGCGTCTCAGTGGGCTCGGGGGCGACCTGGAGACGGAGAATCGGGCCGGCGATCTTCGATGCCCGTCGGTGAAGATGGCGGCGATGGCGTCACTGCAGGGCTCCTGGTGTTGCTTGGAGTGGTGGGGAGGATGAGTAGGTCGAGGCAGAGCTTCCTGGGGCGTCGGTGAGGCGTGGGGTGGCCGGTGGCCACGGTGGTTCTCGTTGGTGGCGGCGGCTCCGTTCGGGTGAGGAGGACAGAGGAGGGGGAGAGGATGAGGGCGAGGGAGAGCGAGAGGGGCACGGGGAGAGTAGGAGAGGGTCGAGGGGAGTGCGTGGCACCCTCAGGTGCCTCCAGCGGCGAGCAGGTAAGCAGGAGGTGGCCGGGGCTCTCGGGCGCGCGCGCCACGCCTCGGTCCTTCTGGCGAGGAGGAAGACGACAGGGGGGGGGGAAGTGGAGATGGGCTGGGCCGCACAGGAGCTGGGCCGGCTGGCTACCGGGTGAGCGCCAGATAAGTCCTTCTCTCTCTCTCTTTTATTTCTATTTAATTCTGTTTTCTATTTTCTGTAGTTTGTTTTGATTTAGTTTTAGACACTAAACCATTTTATAAAATCCTGGAAATAGTTATGTGGCTAGGACTAAAATATACCAAACCACATAAAATGTTCCAGTATTATTGGACATATATTATTTATATATCAAATATATATCCAATGCAAATAGCTATTTATTTAATTCAAAGGCCCAAAATAATTAACTCTGAGATACCAAAAATATTGTTTTGAGTTTTACCTCTTTGCAATATTTTCAGAGACTAAGAGGAACATTTTCTTGGGCTTCTTTGAGAAGATTTTAATGTTGATCATTTTTAGAAGGTTTCTGAGGCTTTGAAAATCCCTCAATTCAAATTTCATTTGAATTAAAACATGATGCTCACATGAGGTCTAGCCTAGTGCATAACAGGACCAGGGATGTGACAACTCACCCCCACTAAACAAAAATCTCGTCCCGAGATTCAAGCGTAGGGTAAGGTGAAGGGGAAACGCAACTAGTATAATCTTCACGATCCAGGGTGCACTTCATAAGAGCGTTGATTCGATCACCATCATTGTCTCGAAGTCTTTCTCTGAGAACTCCAACTAACATGACAAGAAGAGGGAAGGAAAACTCTAGAAGAATTAATCTTCTCAAAGAACGAACAACTCAGGATTAACTCACGGAATGGGACATAGCAACATCTCTCGAGCTGAGAGACGAAGCACACCTCTAGAGGAATGGAGTGGAACAGATGACGAAGGTTCACTAGGTAGACAACGATTCCACACCTAAGAAGGTGGTGAACGGTTGTCAACGTAGCGAGGAGTTGAGTTGCCATGATACCTCAACGAGACATCCTGGAGGGGGGGGTGATTCGTAGATATATCCCCTTAAGTGGCAAAAGAATTACCTTTGATTCAGAGATCATTGAAACTCTTTAAACCAGCCTAGGACAATTCTCGAGCGATCGTTTGGAGGGGGTCGGTAGAATGGCATACTCGGACTTGGATGATGTGGATTACCTTGTTGAAGACAACGTAATGGATGAATTTGCTTATCACCGGAAATGGAAGAGACCCATGGTAGAATGGCACATTGGCGGTGCAAGCTGGGAACAAAATGCAAATGCTGGGAATGATTCTGGTAACTGGGGAAGAACCCAACAATAGAGAGTGAATTCACTGTTTGAGAAGGTCATAGCATTGCCGAGGGAACTGAGAGCATCCCAATTAGAGCCGATGATAACACGTAGCGCTTGTGCGTGCTCTCAAGAACTTGAGCATTTCCACAATCATCAAGGTTTTATCAACAACCGCGTCAAGGGTGCTGACAACACAACATACTACCATGATGAATAGCGATGGACGATGCAGATGCGAAGGAGGATAACACTTTCTCAGATTTCACCTTAGCGAGGCCAAGCAAATAAAATCTGGATGATCGACCGAGAGACATTTAGCACTCCGCTTCTAATGTTCTCCTTGATGTGCTAGCGTAATCCACCCATAGATATGGTTTGATATCTAGAACATCAAGTAAAAAGGTCGGACTTCGGAACACAGAAATCCATAGGGGCAACTAGGGAGTAATCCTACGAAATCCCTATGGGGAGGTGGCCAACTTCCTCAAACAAGATACTATAATAATAGGTCTACCGGATGGGTGTGTTGGCCACGACATCCACCTTGCCGGTTATTGAGAGACCAATATTATAATTCTTGGGAAATGTTCCAACCATCACATCTGCCTGAGATTCAGATCTGGTTGGTGTCAGGATATCCCAGACTCATCAAGTCTAGAAAGAAAAATGAAAGTTTGCAACACAAATCGACGAGATAATGTTGCGGGATTCTCGGGGAGTGAGCTACGATAGTAAGCTCCAAAACATGAGCTGGTTCTGCTACAAACATGCGAACACGTTGTCCCAGACAAGCATGGCCACGTAGCAGTCTTATAATTAAACACTACCGAGTTCAGGTGGAGAACCATCATCGAGGATATCGAAGTCTTTACGCAAGTCCATGGATTAGATCCCAAGCATAGACTTCTTTTCCTTGAACAAGTCAATCAGTGGCTTAGTGTGCTAGGGACACATATAGAATGAAGGTTGCAAGTCTCCAGACTACAGAATACTTCGCACGTGTGCATGACTGATTTGGGATGATTCCAAAGGAAACAAAACAATCTTTCTCAAATTCACGGCGGCAACTTTCACCAAATGCACGTGTATAAGAGGAAGTCACTCCTTTCATCAAACAAATACTTCATGAGCTAGCATGAAGAAAATGCTTTCAAAAGTTTCCAACACTAGCTTAATGTTCAACAACATCATGGAGGAGATAAGGATGTTGCCAATGGGCTCAACAACAATTCATCTAGGTTTCCTTTTAAAAGGAATTCCATAGTTAAGTGAACACGGTGATAGCATTGGTCAGACCAAAGATGTAATGGTGTATGCTCGAGGGATCAACCACGAATAAGACAACATTACGAGCATCGTTGGTACTGATTTGATTTGACGATAGCCCACACTCAAATCAAAGGATTGATAAGACAATAGGTCCAGCAACTGATCACAAGGACCAATCGATGAAGATATCATCTTTCTTCAAGCACACCCTACACAAGAATATCCCTTTGGAACGAACTAAGTCAGGCAAGCTTTTATCTTCCAACTCTCCAAGTTGTTGTCTAGCTTAACCAACTAGCTCAGGGATATCTAACACCGATTTTTGGAGAGAAGGTGGTTCACAAGAACCCAACTTGATCACGAGCTCAACATAACAGTCAGGGGACAACCTGGTAATACTTCCGAGAAGATATTCGGAAAATCACGAACCACCGGTATGTTACTAAGCTCAAGAACAATCTCGCTTTTGAGGGCAAGACGATATGATCAAATGAGTGAGGACTTGACAAGATCCTAACTCATCAATCGAAGGGTGCACCGAAATAAGGACTAGGTAGCACGATCAGTCTTAGAAGGATGATTCAAAAACCAACATGCTAAGAATGAAATTATTATCCTTTAACTACCAAGCAAACGAGGTTGCTGGGAGTATTGATTTCACACATCACAATTCATTTGTCGGTATTCCGGTTACATAACACGGAAACCGAGGAATGATCAATGATGATCAGAAGTATTACTGCGTCAAGAATTCATAAGAGTTGGTGCAATTCCCATGATATTCCTGATATAAAGGGGTAATACTTCAAGGTAGAACAGAACCAGAAGCTGGATTGGCATTTTGATCTGCGGAATACAATTGCTTTGACCCAATCCTAGATATGGATGAGATCTGGAGTTTGTTTCTCCTATTCATTCTGAATAGAATGGCTTGACGGACCACAAGGGTAATAGGCATCGACGAACGAATGCACGCATACTCTTGACTATCAATTGATAGGCGAGGGTCGGAAACAACTAAGATGGGACAACTCAAAAGAACATATGATTTTCTGAGTTGTGGATGCATGGATTAGCATGTCGAACGAAGTTCAACATATTTCTTCCGGATAACCCATGCAGAAAGGTAGAACTGGCAGAGCCACAATATATAATGGAGAACTCATCAAGAATAATCCTGTTGTGATATTTCAGTTCAACGAGGAACTTCTGCCATAAGTAGTTCATGGTATTTGGAAGAAGAAGATACCACGGACTTCAAGGACTATCGCAAAGGTTACTAATATCCTAAAGGCACTAGCAATTACTATCAACATGAAGTAGGTAGAGTGAATCTCGGGTTCAAGAACCCAGGAACAGAATACCTATTACTAAGTAGCATCACGGGATGCTTTCGAGAATGATGGCCAGAATCATCACACTGGGAACACAAATCATGGCTAAATTACTAGATGATCCCCTAAGACACCTAGGGTCATAATAATATCTCCAACATATATGTCAAGGTAACGGAGTACCTCAACTCACTGATTAGTGTGGTTAATCTGGCCCATGGGAACATTGAAACGGGAAGAAAGGATTTGCAAATGCATCAGACTACTTAGAAACCTGGGATGACTCGGACAGCATAACGGCTGTAAATGCTCAGAAAAGATTTGAGACATTCACAAAAATGGTGGCATAACCACTCAGAAGCACAATATCAAGGTTTCGAGATCAACAATTAACATACGGAAGTAGTAGGAACTGAACTGAGACTTAAATCCAACAATCTTATAAGTCCACTGATTAGTAACACGTGATCCTAATAGAAAGAAGAGATAGCCTAGTTCTTAATCCCCGTAGAAGAGAAGATGATGACTCAGATCAGAAGGCCATGAGGTATAAGGAGTAAAAAGAGCCTTACGTTCCATCCCACAATCAATTCCCCTACATATAACTAAAGAATTTCTAGACTCAACATCGACCAGTTTGGCTTGGTAATCCTACAGGCAGTCAAGCTCTGATACCAACGCTGTCAGGACCCCGACTCAATGCCACATCGATCTAGCATGTAACACCTCATATCACTTTGCGGCCTCACGCACGGTATTCCCACGGGTGTCGCCTTACCTTTGCCCGGGACCGTTTGCGCCTTTTGGCACACGTATATGACAGTGTCGCTAGCATCCATATGATAAGGAGCCCGGGCTGACATGGCTAGTCGTAAACCCAAAGTGGCACAGACTTACAGGGACAGGCATCCATGACCCAGCATCGAACGTGTCGGTCATCAGCGAGTGAATCCAGGCTGTAGCACTGGGCTAGCAGGACTCCGGTGAACCGGGCTGTAGCGGGCTAACAGGACTCCGGTATTCATCGCGTGACATTTCCCCGAAGGGACAGACACAGGAACGAAGAAGGACACATGCCGGCCAGCCTAAGTGTTCCGGAGCAGTAGCAAGCTACCATGGCTCGGTGGAAACACTAGGAGACATTTCCCGGTAAGAGAGGCTACTAAGGATAAACAACTAGATAGTCAGATCCCACACATACCAAGCATTTCAATAACATACACACAATATGCTCGATATGTGCAAACACAACATGGCATCACAACATGACTCTACGACTCAAGTATTTATTCAATAGGCTCCGAGGAGCGAGATATTACAAACATGGGTCTCATGACCCAACATTCAGAGCATACAAATCAAAGCACAAGCGGAAGCTATCATGTCTGGGTACAGACATCTATAAATGAAAAAGGCTGAGAAGCCTGACTATCTACCAGATCCTGCCGGGGCACAAGATCGTAGCTGAGGTAACAAGCTAAACGTCGAAGTCCACGCGAAACTACTAGTGAGACTGAAGTCTCTCTGCAAAAACATAAAATAGGCAAACGTGAGTACAAATGTACCCAGCAAGACTTACATCAGAACTAACTACATATGCATCATTATCAACAAAGGGGATGGTGGGGTTTAACTGCAGCAAGCCAGCTTTGACTCGGTGGCTATCCTGAACTACGACTGCAATGTAACTCTTTTGAGGTGGCGCACACGAGTCCACATATTCACCATATCAATACACCACTATGGATCCGCTCCCGTCTCCCTACGAGAACGCCATCCATAGCACTCACGCTTATCTTGCGTATTTTAGAGTATCCACTTTCACTTGTCTATGAACTGATATAAGAAATCCAGAAGTCCTTTTCCGCGGACACGGCTATTCGAATAGATGATGTTAACCCTGCAGGGGTGTACTTCTTCACACACGCTCTCACCACTTACCGCCGTTTACACGACATGTACTCGGCAACCTTCAAGCGGAAGCCCAACGTGGGTGTCGGCCACGGCCTGCCTAAACACTCAAGTCTCTAGTCCAGGTTTATCGCCTATTCGGGTTCCATCCATGAGGAGATCCGGCCGGAGTTTCGCTCACAACCCCAAACGATGTGAACAGGGTTCCGTGACACCAAACGGGCGCCCGGTATACCCGGCCACGTGCCTACCGCATCACAGCCCACCCCTCCGGTCAGCGCTGCCCACGGCCTCCAGCATACTACAAACACCAGAAACTACTTGCAACTCCTGGACAGAGGACAAGGGTGATCAAGAAGCCGAGAGGGTCCATTGGTTTCGGGCCCAATGCGTGGTAGTAGCTGAATCATGGATCACAAACACAGAACTCAGTTCCTGAGGACGGCTGCAATGAGACAACCCACCATGTACTCCTACATGGCCTCTCACCGCTACCTTTACCAAAACGTGTTCACACACTTAGCTCACACACAGTAGGACATGTTCACACGCCTCTGATTCATCCCCGATGAATCAGACCTGACTCAACTCTAAGCAGTAGCAGGCATGACAAACAAGCAAGAATGAGTAGGCACAACAGGGCTCAAACAACTCCTACCCATGCTAGTGGGTTTCATCTATTTACTGTGGAATGACAGGTCATGCAAAGGATAAAGGGGTTCAGCTACCGCAGCAAGTAACAGATGAATCGTTGTTGTCCTAATGCAGTAAAAGAGAGCAGGAGCGAGAGAGTGGGATTGTATCGGAATGAACAAGGGGGTTTTGCTTGCCTGGCACTTCTGAAGATAACATTGAGTCTTCATCAGTGTCAACGATCACAACGTCGGAACATCGTCTACCGGGAGGGAACAGATACCGGCAACAAAGAAGAACACAATCAATGCAATGCACAAAATGATGCATGCTATGACATGGCAATATGAATGTGTTTTGAGCTAATGCAACTAGCAACAGATTAAATGAAGTTGGTTTGAATACAAGATTCAAATTCAAACTCCATATGTGATTATTCAAATGCCATTAATTAATTTGTGCTAAACAGCAGTTATAAGTTGTTCTAACATGCATGAAAATGGTACAGATGGATTCCTTGAATTTTTCTGATAATTTTTCATATATAAATTATTTAATTTGGAGTTACGGTTGAATTTCTATGATTTATTGAAGTTTAGGGCATATTCTGAAAATAAATAAATCATTTCTGACTTATTTAAAATCCCAGAAGCATATACTGCGTCAGCATGACGCTGGGGTGACGTCAGCAGGTCAAAGGCGTCGACCAGGTCAAACCTGACCAGTGGGACCCACTGGTCAGTGACCCAGTCAACTAACCAAGTTAGTTAGCCCTAACTAACTGGATTGGGCCCACTGGTCAGTGACTAACCTAAATATGATTAGCCCTAACTAACTTAGTTAGCCGGGCGGGGCCCGCATGTCAGTGGCTCACCTAATTAACTAAGTTAATTAACACTAACTAACCTAACACTAATTAAGCAGGCGCCTGGGCCCACACGTCAGGGGGGGGTCAACCCCTGGGCCGATCAGGTCAAACCTGCCGGCGACATGTCGCCGGCGACGACAGTAGCGGCGGGGCGGCTCGGAATTGCGATACAGGGAGCCATTCGAGGCGCCGCTGGGCTCTACGGGAAGCTGGCGATCCCGCGCATCCAACAGTGCAACCGGGGCGAGCTGGGGTGGCCGTAATCCTCGCCGGCGTCGAGCTCAGCGGCTGCCGGACCTCGGGCGTTGGCGGAAACGGTGCTACGGTGCACAACAGGGAGAACCCGTGGGTGCTGCAGGTTCACAGGAGCGCGGCGAGCACGCTGGTGATGCTCGGGCGAGCGGACGAGCTCAGGAGCATGGAGCTCGTCGGCCGTGGCGGCGGCAAGCTTCGGCGGAGGTGGGGAACGGGGCTAGAGCAAGAACGCGAGCAGGAGAGGAGGGGGAATCGGTCCATGAGCTCACTGTGGTTGCAGAGCGCGTCTCAGTGGGCTCGGGGGCGACCTGGAGACGGAGAATCGGGCCGGCGATCTTCGATGCCCGTCGGTGAAGATGGCGGCGATGGCGTCACTGCAGGGCTCCTGGTGTTGCTTGGAGTGGTGGGGAGGATGAGTAGGTCGAGGCAGAGCTTCCTGGGGCGTCGGTGAGGCGTGGGGTGGCCGGTGGCCACGGTGGTTCTCGTTGGTGGCGGCGGCTCCGTTCGGGTGAGGAGGACAGAGGAGGGGGAGAGGATGAGGGCGAGGGAGAGCGAGAGGGGCACGGGGAGAGTAGGAGAGGGTCGAGGGGAGTGCGTGGCACCCTCAGGTGCCTCCAGCGGCGAGCAGGTAAGCAGGAGGTGGCCGGGGCTCTCGGGCGCGCGCGCCACGCCTCGGTCCTTCTGGCGAGGAGGAAGACGACAGGGGGGGGGAAGTGGAGATGGGCTGGGCCGCACAGGAGCTGGGCCGGCTGGCTACCGGGTGAGCGCCAGATAAGTCCTTCTCTCTCTCTCTTTTATTTCTATTTAATTCTGTTTTCTATTTTCTGTAGTTTGTTTTGATTTAGTTTTAGACACTAAACCATTTTATAAAATCCTGGAAATAGTTATGTGGCTAGGACTAAAATATACCAAACCACATAAAATGTTCCAGTATTATTGGACATATATTATTTATATGTCAAATATATATCCAATGCAAATAGCTATTTATTTAATTCAAAGGCCCAAAATAATTAACTCTGAGATACCAAAAATATTGTTTTGAGTTTTACCTCTTTGCAATATTTTCAGAGACTAAGAGGAACATTTTCTTGGGCTTCTTTGAGAAGATTTTAATGTTGATCATTTTTAGAAGGTTTCTGAGGCTTTGAAAATCCCTCAATTCAAATTTCATTTGAATTAAAACATGATGCTCACATGAGGTCTAGCCTAGTGCATAACAGGACCAGGGACGTGACAGATACCTAGTTCAATCTCGTTACCGGCAAGTCTCTTTACTCGTTCCGTAACACATCATCCCGTGATCAACCCCTTGATCACACTATGCACATTATGATGATGTTCTACCGAGTGGGCCCAGAGATACCTCTCCGTTTACACGGAGTGACAAATCCCAGTCTCGATTCGTGCCAACCCAACAGACACTTTCGGAGATACCTATAGTGCACCTTTATAGCCACCCAGTTATGTTGTGACGTTTGGTACACCCAAAGCATTCCTACGGTATCCGGGAGTTGCAAAATCTCATGGTCTGAGGAAAAGATACTTGACATTAGAAAAGCTTTAGCATACGAACTACACGATCTCTGTGCTAGGCTTAGGATTGGGTCTTGTCCATCACATCATTCTCCCAATGATGTGATCCCGTTATCAATGACATCCAATGTCCTTGGTCAGGAAACCGTAGCCATCTATTGATCAACGAGCTAGTCAACTAGAGGCTTACTAGGGACATGGTGTTGTCTATGTATCCACACATGTATCTGAGTTTCCTATCAATACAATTATAGCATGGATAATAAATGATTATCATGAACAAGGAAATATAATAATAACTTATTTATTATTGCCTCTAGGGCATATTTCCAACAGTCTCCCACTTGCACTAGAGTCAATAATCTAGTTCACATCGCCATGTGATTAACACTCACAGGTCATATCACCATGTGACCAACATCCAAAGAGTTTACTAGTGTCACTAAACTAGTTCACATCATCATGTGATTAAGACTCAATGAGTTCTGGGGTTTGATCATGTTTTGCTTGTAAGAGAGGTTTTAGTCAACGGGTCTGCAACATTCAGATCCGTATGTACTTCGCAATTCTCTATGTCATATTGTAAATGTTGTTTCCACACTCCACTTGGAGCTATCCCAAATGGTGCTCCACTATACGTATCCATTTTGCTACTCAGAGTCATTCAGATAGGTGTTAAAGCTTGCATCGACGTAACCCTTTACATCGAACTCTTTATCACCTCCATAATCGAGAAAGATATCCTTATTCCTCTAAGGATAATTTTGACCGCTATCCAGTGATCCATTCCTGGATCATTCTTGTACCCCTTGACTGACTC
Source organism: Triticum aestivum (assembly GCF_018294505.1). Taxonomy (NCBI): domain Eukaryota; kingdom Viridiplantae; phylum Streptophyta; class Magnoliopsida; order Poales; family Poaceae; genus Triticum; species Triticum aestivum. Next base: position 376,578,935 of record NC_057804.1, on the reverse strand, counting down.
ATGGCAAGGCACACTTCCGGTGCGGTACACAGCATAGCATACTATAGAGCCTATGTCTGAAGCATAGGGGACGACCTTCGTCCTTTCTCTTTTTCTGCCGTGGTCGAGCTTTAAGTCTTAACTGCATACCTTACATCTCAGGCAAGAACTCCTTCTTTGACTGATCCATCTTGAATACCTTCAAGATCATGTCAAGGTATATGCTCATTTGAAAGTATTATTAAGCATTTTGATGCATCCTCATAGATTTTGATGCTCAATGTTCAAGTAGCTTGATCTAGGTTTCTTATTGAAAAGCACTTTTCAAATAACCCTATATGCTTTCTAGAAATTCTACATCATTTCTGATCAACAATATGTTTACAACATATACTTATCAGAAATTCTATAGTGCTCCCACTCACTTCTTTGGAAATACAAGTTTCACATAAACTTTGTATAAATCCAAAATCTTTGATCATCTCATCAAAGCGTATATTCCAACTCCGAGATGCTTACTCCAGTCCATGGAAGGATCGCTGGAGCTAGCATACCTTTTAGCATCCTTAGGATCGACAAAACCTTTCTGATTGTATCACATACAACCTTTCCTTACGAAAACTGGTAAGAAAACTTGTTTTTGACATCCATTTGCCAGATTTCATAAATGCAGCTAATGCTAACATGATTCTGACGGACTTAAGCATCGCTACGGATGAGAAAATCTCATCGTAGTCAACTCCTTGAACTTGTGAAAAAACTCTTTGCCACAAGTCGAGCTTCATAGATGGTGACATTACCATCGACGTCCGTCTTCTTCTTAAAGATCCATTTATCTCAATGGCTTGCCGATCATTGGGCAAGTCCACCAAAGTCCATGCTTTTGTTCTGATACATGGATCCTATCTCGGATTTCATGGCTTCTAACCATTTGTCGGAATTTGGGCCCACCATCGCTTCTCCATAGCTCGTAGGTTCATTGTTGTCTAGCAACATGACCTTCAAGACAGGATTACTGTACCACTCTGAAGTGGTACATATCCTTGTCACCCTGCGAGGTACGGTAGTGACTTGATCCGAAACTTCATGATCACTATCATAAGCTTCCACTTCAATTGGTGTAGGTGCCACAGGAACAACTTCCTGTGCCCTGATACACACTGGTTGAAGTGATGGTTCAATAACCTCATCAAGTCTCCACCATCCTCCCACTCAATTCTTTCGAGAGAAACCTTTCTTCGAGAAAGGACCCGATTCAATAAACAATCCCTATTGCTTTCGGATCTGAATTAGGAGGTATACTCAACTATTTTGGGTGTCCTATGAAGATGCATTTTATCCGCTTTGGGTTCGAGCTCATCAACCTGAAACTTTTTCACATAAGCGTCGCAGCCCCAAACTTTTAAGAAACGACAACTTACGTTTCTCCAAACGGTGTCGTCTCAACGGAATTACGTGGTACCCTATTAAAGTGAGTGCGGTTGTCTCTAATGCCTAACCCATGAACGATAGTGATAATTCGATAAGAGACATCAAGGTACGCACCATATCCAATAGGGTGCTACTATGATGTTCGGACACACCATCACACTATGGTGTTCCAGGCGGTATTAATTGTGAAACAATTTCCACAATGTCTTAATTGTGTGCCAAAACTCGTAGCTCAGATATTCATCTCTATGATCATATCATAGACATTCTATCCTCTTGTCACGAAGATCTTAAACTTCACTCTGAAATTACTTGAACCATTCAATAATTCAGACTTGTGTTTCATCAAGTAAATATACTCAACATCTACTCGAATCATCTGTGAAGTAAGAACATAACGATATTCACTGCATGCCTCAGCACTCATTGACTGCACACATCAAAATGTGTTACTTCCAACAAGTTGCTATCTAGTTCCATCTTACTGAAACCGAGGCTTTTCAGTTATCTTGTCCATGTGGTATGATTTGCATATCTCAAGTGATTCAAAATCAAGTGAGTCTAAACGATCCATCTGCATGGAGTTTCTTCATGCGTATGCACCAATAGACATGGTTCGCATGTCTCAAACTTTTCAAAAATGAGTGAGTCCAAAGATCCATCAACATGGAGCTTCTTCATGCGTTTTATACCAATATGACTTACATGGCAGTGCCACAAGTAAGTGGTACTATCATTACTATCTTATAATTTTAGCATGAAAATGTGTATCACTACGATCGAGATTCAAAAAACCATCCCCATACGGCTCACCTCCTGGAAAGAGAGCGGCCGGACATGGGGTGATTTAGAGGAGCTGACCGGACTCCAAGCCTGCATCAAAAAGCTAGTGAACAAGAAGCTCAAGCTTGTCAACGTAGTCCAGGTCATGCTTGTCCGCCGGATTCTCCCGTGCCAACGACGGGGCTTTAGTATGTGGGAGTTCGATTCGGTGCAACACCAGACTTTGAGCGGGCTCTTCGACACCACGTACGAAGATGTCTGGAGGGTGCTGTTTAAAGGTGCCGAGGCCCCCGCATCCGCTACCGAAGATCGCGGATTCAGCTCGTAGCGTCCGGCTAGCGAGGTAAGTGATTTTTCCCTTTACGGGACACTTGTTTCCCATAGTTTGACTCTATGCGGGATCTAAACTCCCTCTCCTTTGACAGGACTGGCTGAAGAAGGCTGAACATACTATCTATCCGGCCCCATTGCCAGAGGACCCAGCGGACGCCCGCTTAACGGGGCTGCTGGCTCCGGCACCCCACGTGGTGCCGGAGAAGAAGGCCAAGAAGAAGGCCACGGGCACTCGGAAGAGTTCCCATTTTCAGGTGTCATCGGATGATGACTCCGAGGCAGACTCCTCCCACAAAGGCGAGGAGGAGAAGAAGAAGGCCTCTCCCCCAGCGGGGGGAGGGAAGAAAAGGAAGGCTTCCCCAACGAGGGAGGCCGAAGGGTCCAAGAAGGGAAAGACTGTTCCCCTGGACTGCTCCGCCAACGCCAATGATGACGACGAGGATTGGCCTCCAAGGGCCAAGCCCCTGGCGAGATCGTAAGTATCCGGACTCCCGAATAACTTCATGGTTTTTCTTTTCGCCACATAGTGTCTTTCTAATGCCGCATACAACCCTGCAGTCCGCCCAAGGATGATTTTCCCGCTTCGTCGAGCGGGTCCTTGGGTGCGTCGGATATGGATTACCTGCCGACCGCCTCCACCCCCCGTGATGCGGACGATGCCGAGGTGGGATCCCGGGAAGGGACCCGCCAGGAGGGGAGGCCCCGGAGGTGCCACAGGGCAACCTCCCGGACTTTGCGCCGGACTCCGCACCGGAACCTGAAGTGACTCCGGAGTCCGACGGGCGGCCCCTTCATAAGAAGGGCAAGACCGCGACGCCAGCGGCCTCCGTCCAACCAGAGGCGCCGGATAGCTTGCTGGAGGCGCTCAACGGCGCCTCCATCAAAGAGGAACACCACACCTTCATGAGTGCGGTGATTCAGAAGGTTCAGCTCGCCAAGAGCGGGCTGACCGAAGCCTGCAGCAGCCTTCTAACAGGCTTTGAGGTAAGAATTTTGATACATGTAGAATAGTACCGTATAGACAGTAGCCCCTGATGCTCGGTTCGGTATTCAGAAAGAAAAGCCGGACTGAGGATCTAAAAAGATATACGCAGGAGTCATGAAATATGTCAATATGGGGTTGCAGGCTGTGCTGCTGACCTCTGCCGCACTGACTGCGGAGGTCAATACTTTGAAGCAAAGCCTCGAGCGGTCCGAGAACGAGCTCGGTCGTGCCAAGAAGCAGCTCGAGGACAAGGAAGGTGAATAACACCGTATTAAGATTGTACCTTACAGAAAAGGATTTGGTTGCAAGAAAATTGACAAGGATAACATGGGTATTGCAGGTGCCACGACCGAGGTGGCGACCCTGAAGGAGGCGGTGTCCGCGACCGAACGTAATGCGGCCGCGGAGCGCACCGAGCAAGAGAAGCAGGAGGCGCGGGCAGCGGAGGTACAGCAAGAGCTCCAGGATCTCGTGGAAAAACATGAGAGCCTGGAGCGTGACTCGAAGACTCGAGAGTCTGAGCTTGCATCGGCTCTTGAGAGTGCCAAAGCCGCTAAGGCCGAAGCCTACAAGGCCCTCCAAGAAATCAAGGCGTTGAAGAAAATAGTAGCGGGTAAGGCATTTTTCATGCAAAGTAAGCATGTGAGTGTGAATTACCTGTTACTTACCCGAATTCGGAGCTCTCCAGGAGCGTTCACAGATCTTCCTCGCAGCGTGTCCGATGCTGCCGCTTTCTACCGGGCCGAGGAGGGGAGCTCGACAGAGAAGGTCTTCTGGTCTCAGTATGCTGAGGCCGGACATCTGGTGCCCCTTAGCGACCAGCTGAAGCAGTTGGTCGAGCTCCACAAGGTGGCCGAACAGGCCATGAGGGTCCTCATAGTTCGGCTGTGGCCTAAGGAGGCCGTGCCTGGGAGCTACTTCGGCCTGGTGTGGCGGCTGGTGGATGCGTGTCCATGGGTGGAAGTCATCAAGCACTCCGCCTGTATTGAAGGTGCCCGTCGGGCCCTTGCCCGCGCAAAGGTGCACTCGGGCAAGATGGATGCTGAGAAGCTTGTGACAGACGCGCCACCGCTGGGCAAGGAGTATCGTACTCCTGAGATGTATTATAAGACTGTTCTGAAGGGTGCCCACACTATTGCGGGTGAGTGCTCCAAAGATCTAATATTTGAGTAGACTCGCATTTTGTTATCCTGTGCGCTGAAAACTTTGTTCATATGCGCTAAGCAACGCTTGTTAATTTAAAATATTACCTTCTGTGCGGCCGTTTATCAAAGCTGAGAGATGGCAAGTCGTCGGCTTCGGCCCCCATGCCACGAGTGCTGGGGTGTTTGGGATAAATTTGAGCGCTCTTGTTCCCATTTTTGGGTCCATCTAGGGAGGTGCTCAACACAACGAACAAGGCAACCAGACTTATAATGCTTGAACACTCTCACTTAGCCATAGAATTCTATAATTTTAAATTTCGGCGAAGCCCCTAGTGTTCGGAAGGCCGAATTTGGGGCGCTATCCATGCCTGGGCCGGACAAAGCCGGTTCCTCGCTCTAAGCGGCATAAGTCTTTAGGGACTCGAAAAAACCTATCAAACAGTGACCGGCTCTCGCCTCATCATGACGGTCAGTTTTAGCTTTCTCCACTGAGGCGCTCGCCTAGCTCAACTGGGGCGCAATCGCAGTGGTTCTCCCAGTGCTACCTTAGCCGATACAACGGAACATAAGGTACCAAAACATGGGAGCCGGGCAAACCCAACTATTGACCCAAGACATGATTCAGAGCCGATGCATATAATGCTATAAGTTCGGGGTGCCGCACTTGTGAAAGTGTTTGGACTTATCGCACCATGATGCGGGAAACATAAGCCCCTGGTGTATTTAGCCGTACCAAAGTGTACGGATGAAACATGTCATAAATGAACATATGTATAAGAAAGGAATGCAATTGTAAGCAAAAAGGTGCATTGTTTATTCAAGAAATACTGCTGTGAATGTAGAACGATACAAATGGTGCAATAAGCAAGGGATGGGACTATTAAACATGTCCCCCTCCAGGGGTAGGCTGCGGAATGGTGTATAAAACAGCTTTAATGCTCATAATGGAGACCACCTGGATATTCGTCGTAGCCTTTCTCCTTCCCTGGCTGTTGCATCGTGAGTTCGGCAAGTCCACTGCCGGACAGGGCCTCTGATGAACGGGGTCCTGTGGGTAAAGAAAAAAGAAAAGAAAAAAAGAACGACACACTTGAGAGCCCCTGGTGTGGTTAAGCCGCATTCTGGGCCTATCGTGGTCGTGCCCCTCCCCCTATGCCCATGGTATCTTCAGAGCGTAATGATGTACGCGAAGGACCCGTCTTGAAATTTTGTAGGGGCTGGGGTTGGGGCCGCATTGCTACGCATGCTCGGAACGTGCCAGGTGGTCTTGTTGTAGGTTACTCCGGGCGCGTTTAGCCGTGTCCGGTCGCTTGACGGCCGGACTCAAGAATTGCCTTAAGAGGCTGCACTGTACTTCTGCCGCGAGAGCCGCTGTATGTTCCTCCGTTCGGAGAGAGCGTTTAGTGTTTCCGTTGACCGTGATGACTCCTCGAGGGCCTGGCATCTTGAGCTTAAGGTATGCGTAGTGCGGTACCGCGTTGAATTTTGCAAACGCGGTGCGTCCGAGCAGAGCATGATAGCCGCTGCGGAACGGAACTATGTCGAAGATTAACTCTTCGCTTCGGAAGTTATCCGGCGATCTGAATACCACTTCTAGTGTAACTGAGCCTGTACAATTGGCCTCTACACCTGGTATGACGCCTTTAAAGGTCGTCTTTGTAGGTTTAATCCTTGAGGGGTCTATGCCCATTTTGCACACTGTATCCTGATAAAGCAGGTTCAGGCTGCTGCCGCCGTCCATCAGGACTCTGGTGAGGTGAAATCCATCAATGATTGGGTCTAAAACCAATGCGGCAAATCCGCCGCAGCGGATGCTGGTGGGGTGGTCCCTTCGGTCAAAAATAGATTGGGCAGGAGGACCATGGATTGAACTTCGGGGCAACTGGCTCCATCGCGTATACATCCCTGAGTGCATGCTTCCGCTCCCTTTTGGGTATGTGGGTTGCGTATATCATGTTCACCATCCGCACTTGTGGGGGAAACCCTTCTGTCCTCTATTGTTCGGCGGTCGGGACTCTTCCTCGTCATCGCTATGCAGCCCCTTGTCGTTGTTTTCGGCAATTAACTTGCCTGCCTGTTTGAATACCCAACAGTCCCTGTTGGTGTAGTTAGCTGGCTTTTCGGGGGTGCCGTGTATCTGGCACGAGCGGTCGAGTATTCGGTCCAAATTGGACGGACCCAGAGTAGTTCTTTTGAATGGCTTTTTCCGTTGACCGGGTTTAGAGCCTCTCAATCCAGCATTGACTACCGTATCTTCACTATTGTCGCCGTTAATGCGGCGTTTGTTTTTGTTGCGACGTGGCCTGCCATTGCGGTCCTTGATATCCGAACTGCCAGAATTTTTACTGAGGTTGTTGCTGTGTGCTAGCCAGCTGTCCTCGCCCGCGCAGAAGCGGGTCATGAGTGATGTGAGGGCTGCCATGGATTTCGGCTTTTCCTGTCCCAGGTGCCGGGCAAGCCACTCATCGCGGATGTTATGTTTGAAACCGCGAGGGCCTCCGCATCCGGGCAATCGACGATTTGATTTTTCTTGGTTAAGAACCGTGTCCAGAATTGTCTGGCCGATTCGTCTGTCTGCTGAATTATATGGCTTAGGTCGTCAGCATCTGGTGGTCGCACGTACGTGCCTTGGAAGTTATCGAGGAATGCGGCTTCCAGGTCTTCCCAACTCCCAATTGACTCTGCTGGCAAGCTGTTAAGCCAATGCCGGGCTGGTCCTTTAAGCTTGAGTGGGAGAAATTTGATGGCGTGAAGATCATCACCGCGGGCCATGTGGATATGAAGGAGATAGTCCTCGATCCAAACCGTGGGGTCTGTTGTGCCATCATAAGATTCAATGTTCACGGGTTTAAACCCTTCGGGGATTTGATGATCCATTACTTCATCTGTGAAGCATAGTGGGTGTGCGGCGCCTCTGTATTGGGCGATATCACGACGGGGTTCAAAAGAGCTTTGTATATTTTGTTCGGCCCGGCCGGACTTACTGTGTCCGGCGTGACAGTTGTCGTCGCGTATCATGGGGTGCCCACGCGATCCATAGATCGATCTTGATTGTCTTGCCTTATCCTCCAATATATCTCGCAAGTCTGGAGCATTCCCCTGTGGCCTTGTGCTTTTCAAGCGATGTCGGGGTACGGTTCTGGTGGAGGGCCTAGAGGCCTCTCTGTCGTGGCCACGGGGTGGTCGGTCAGCCGTATTGTCTGCTGGTGATGCAGGTTCATATGCCTCCTCCTCTAATCGGGGGAGCAGCTTGCGTTTAGGGTAGCTTTTGGAGGGGCGGTCGAGCTCATGCTCTTCGGCCGCAAGGACTTTAGTCCATCTGTCGGCTAGCAGATCTTGATCAGCTCTAAGCTGCTGCTGCTTTTTCTTGAGGCTGTTTGCCGTGGCCATAAGCCTGCGTTTAAAACGCTCTTGTTCGACGGGATCCTCAGGCACGACGAATTCGTCATCGTCAAGGCTTGCCTCGTCTCCGGAGGGAGGCATGTAATCCTCTACTTCTTCGTCTGCTGCCTTCTCATGAGGGCTGGCGTCTCCGTCCTGCTGCGCTGAATCTTGCTAGAGGGGGTTGTCTTTGGCACTGTCTGGGGTGTTATTATCTCCGGTGCCGGAATCTCCATTCTTGCTGTGGCGGGATTTAGAGCGGCGCCGCTGACGCCGGCGCTTGGGCTGTTTCTTGGAGGGGTCATCCTCCGTTGTTCCTTCGCCATTCCCATCCTTTGGGATATCCACCATGTATATGTCATATGATGAGGTGGCTTTCTAGTGCCCAGTAGGCGCTGGTTCTTGGTCGTCTCCGGCATCGTCGTCCATACCGTCAATGTCTTTGGATTTGAAGTCTAGCATGTCGGTTAGATCCTCGACAGTGGCTACTAAGTGGGTGGTGGTTGGGCTTTGAATTTCTTCGTCGTCCGCATCCCAACCGTCCTGACCGCAGCCCGGCCAGGGCTCTCCTGATAACGAGAGATACTTTAGCGAACTCAAGATGTCGCCGAAAGGTGAGTGTTGAAAGATGTCCGCAGCGATGAACTCCATGACCGGCACCCAATCGGATTCGATTGGAGGGGGCGCGGGAGATTCGGAGTTCAGCGAGGAGTCCGGCACCTTGGAGTCACGAGCTTCATGAGGGACTAGGTCAGTGTTCAACTCTATCGCCGTAGAGGTTGTAGCCCCCGAGGCGGTGTCTAACCACCCGTCCTCGATCTGCGCAGCCGGCTCCGAATTGAAGATCGGAGCGGGCTCGTGTGCGGCCTCCAGGTTACTGTCCGGATGCAGAGCTAAGTCATGCCCGTCGTGACAGTGTGGCGTGCTTGGCTGTGGCTCGAATCCATCGAAGATCAAGTCCCCGCGGATGTCAGCCGTGAAGTTCAAACTTCCAAATCTGACCTGACGGCCAGGGGCGTAGCTTTCGATCTGCTCCAGTTGGCCAAGCGAATTGGCCCGCAGTGCAAAGCCGCCGAATACGAAGATTTGTCCGGGGAGGAAGGTCTCACCCTGGACTGCATCATTGTTGATGATCGAAGAAGCCATCGAGCCTATCGGTGACGACACAGAGGAACTCTCAATGAAAGCACCAATGTCGGTGTCAAAACCGGCGGATCTCGGGTTGGGGGTCCCGAACTGTGCGTCTAGGCGGATGGTAACAGGAGACAAGGGACAAGATGTTTTACCTAGGTTCGGGCCCTCTTGATGGAGGTAAAACCCTACGTCCTGCTTGATTGATATTTATGATGTGGGTATTACAAGAGTAGATCTACCACGAGATGAAGGAGGCTAAACCCTAGAAGCTAGGCTATGGTATGATTGTTGTTCGTCCTACGGACTAAAGCCATCCGGTTTATATAGACACCGGAGAGGGCTAGGGTTACACAGAGTCGGTTACAAAGGTAGGAGATCTACATATCCGTATCGCCAAGCTTGCCTTCCACGCCAAGGAAAGTCCCATCTGGACACGAGACGAAGTCTTCAATCTTGTATCTTCATAGTCTTGGAGTCCGGCCGATGATGATAGTCCGGCTATCCAGACACCCCCTAGTCCAGGACTCCCTCACTAAGCATAGACATGTGTTGTCATTTGATGAACTTGATCACATCATTAGGAGAATGATGTGATGGACATGACCCATCCATTTGCTTAGCATTATGACCGTGTTAGTTTCATTGCTACTGCTTTCCTCATGACCTATACAAGTTCCTCAGACTATGAGATTATGCAACTCCCGAATACCGGAGGAACACTTTGTGTGCTACCAAACGTCATAACGTAAAAGGGTGATTATAAAGGTGCTCTACAGGTGTCTCCGAAGGTGTTTTTTGGGTTGGCATAGATCGAGATTAGGATTTGTCACTCCGTGTTTCGGAGAGGTATCTCTGGGCCCTCTCGATAATACTCATCACTATAAGCCTTGCAAGCACTATGACTAATGAGTTAGTTGTGGGATGGAGTATTACAGAACGAGTAAAGAGACTTGTCAGTAACGAGACTGAACTAGGTATTGAGATACCGACAATTGAATCTCGGGCAAGTAACATACCGATGACAAAGGGAACAACGTATGTTGTTATGCGGTTTGACCGATAAAGATCTTCCTAGAATATGTAGGAACCAATATGAGTATCCAGGTTCCGCCATTGGTTATTGATCGGAGACGTGTCTCAGTCATGTCTACATAGTTCTCGAACCCGTAGGATCCGCACGCTTAATGTTCGATGACGGTTTGTATTATGAGCTTATGTATTTTGATGTACCAAAGGTACTTAAGAGTCCCGGATGTGATCACAGACATGACGAGGAGTCTCGAAATGGTCGAGACATAAAGATTGATATATTGGAAGCCTATGTTTCGACTTCAAAATGGTTCGGGATGAGTTCGGGCATTTACCGGAGTACCGGGGGTTACCGGAACCCTCCCGGGGAGCATATGGGCCTTAATGGGCCTTAGTGGGAGAGGAGAGAAGGCAACCTAGGAGGGGGCGCCCCCCAAGCCCAATCCGAATTGGGTGAGGGGGCCACCCCTTCCCTTTCTCTTTCCCCTGTTCCTTCTATTCCTAGTAGGACTAGGAAAGGGGGAGCCCTACTCCCACTAGGAGGAGGACTCCTCCCCACTTGGCACACCTAGAGAGGCCAGCCAGCCTCCCCCTCCCTCCTTTATATACGGGGCAGGGGGCACCCTAGAACACACAAGTTGACATTGTTTAGCCGTGTGCGGTGCCCCCTCCATAGTTACACACCTCGGTCATATCATCATAGTGCTTAGGCGAAGCCCTGCGTCGGTAACTTTATCATCATCGTCACCACGTCGTCGTGCTGACGAAACTCTCCTCGGCCTCAATTAGATCAAGAGTACGAGGGACGTCCCCGAGCTGAACGTGTGCTGACCGCGGAGGTGCCGTACGTTCAGTGCTAAGATCGGTCGGATCATCAAGACGTACGACTACATCAACCGCGTTGTCATAACGCTTCCGCTTTCGGTGTACGAGGGTACGTGGCCACCTTCTCCCCTCTCATTGCTATGCATCACATAGATAGATCTTGCGTGATCGTAGGATTTTTTTTTTTTAAATTACCACGTTCCTCAATAGTGGCATCCGATCCAGGTCTATGCGTAGATGTTATATGCATGAGTAGAACACAAAGAGTTGTGGCCGATAATAGTCATACTGCTTACCAGCATGTCATAATTTGATTTGGCGGTACTGTTGGATGAAGCGGCTCAGACTGACATTACGCGTACGCTTACACGAGACTAGTTCTACCGACGTGCTTTGCACATAGGTGACTGGTGAGTGTCTGTTTCTCCAACTTTAGTTAAATCGAGTGTGGCTACGCCCAGTCCTTGTTGAAGGTTAAAACAACACACTTGACGAAAAATCATTGTGGTTTTGATGCGTAGGTAAGAACGGTTCTTGCTAGAAGCCCGTAGCAGCCACATAAAACTTGCAACAACAAAGTAGAGGACATCTAACTTGTTTTTGATGGGCTTGCTGTGATGTGATATGGCCAAGCATGATGTGGTATAAATTGTTGTATGAGATGATCATGTTTTGTAACAAAGTTATCGGCAAATGGAAGGATCTATATGGTTGTCGCTTTATTGTATGCAATGCAATCGCCATGTAATTGTTTTACTTTATCACTAAGCGGTAGCGATAGTTGTAGTAACAATAGGTGGCGAGACGAGAACGATGCTACGATGGAGATCAAGGTATCGCGCCGGTGACGTTGGAGATCATAACAATGCTTCGGTGATGGAGATCATGAGCACAAGATGATGATGGCCATATCACGTCACATATTTTGATTGCATGTGATGTTTATCCTTTATGCATCTTATTTTGCTTAGAACATCGGTAGCATTATGAGATGATCCCTTACTAAATTTCAAGGTACAAGTGTTCTCCCTGAGTATGCACCATTGCTACAGTTTGTCGTGCCGAGACACCACGTGATGATGAGGTGTGATAAGCTCTACATTCACATACAACGGGTGCAAGCCAGTTTTGCACATGGAGAATACTCGGATTAAACTTGACGAGCCTAGCATATGCAGATATGGCCTCGGAACACTAAGACCAAAAGGTCGAGCGTGAATCATATAGTAGATATGATCAACATAGTGATGTTCACCATTCAAAACTACTCCATCTCACGTGATGATCGGACATGGTTTAGTTGATTTGGATCACGTGATCACTTAGATGATTAGAGGGATGTCTATCTAAGTGGGAGTTCTTAAGTAATATGATTAATTGAAGTTTAATTTATCATGAACTTAGTACATGATAGTATTTTGCATGTCTATGTTGTTGTACATCAATGGCCTATGCTACCGTTCCTTTGAATTTTAATGCGTTCCTAGAGAAAGCTAAGTTGAAAGATGATGGTAGCAACTACACGGACTGGGTCCGTAACTTGAGGATTATACTCATTGTTGCATAGAAGAATTACGTCCTGGAAGCACCATTAGGTGTACCACCCGCGCCCGCAACTGCAAACATTGTGAATGCCTGGCAGACGCGTGTTGATGACTACTCGATAGTTTAGTGTGCCATGCTCTACGGCTTAGAACCGAGACTTTAACAACGTTTTGAACGTCATGGAGCATATGAGATGTTCCAGCAGTTTAGGTTGATATTTCAAGCAAATGCCCGGATTAAGAGATATGAAGTCTCCAATAAGTTCTACAGCTGTAAAATGGAGGAGAATAGTTCTGTCAGTGAACACATACTCAGAATGTCTGGGTACCACAACCACTTGACTCAACTGGGAGTTAATCTTCCTGATGATAGTGTCATTGACAAAGTTCTTCAATCACTGCCACCAAGCTTCAAAATCTTTGTGATGAACTATAATATGCAAGGGATGAACAAGACTATTCCTGTGCTCTTCGCGATGCTAAAGGCCGCGGAGGTAGAAATCAAAACGAAGCACCAAGTGTTGATGGTTAATAAGACCACTAGTTTAAAGAAAATGGAAAAAAGGTAGAAAGGGAACTTCAAGAAGAATGGAAAAAAGGTGTTGCTCAAGAGAAGAAACCCAAGTCTGGACCTAAGCCTGAAACTGAGTGCCTCTACTGCAAAGGGACTGGTCATTGGAAGCGGAACTGCCCCAAGTATTTGGCGGATAAGAAGGATGGAAAAGTGAAAGGTATATTTGATATACATGATATTGATGTGTACTTAACTAGCTAATGCTCGTAGTAGCGCATGGGTATTTGATACTGGTTCTGTTGCTCATATTTGCAACTCGAAACAGGGGCTACGGATTAAGCGAAGATTGGCTAAGGACGAGGTGATGATGCGCGTGGGAAATGGTTCCAAAGTCGATGTGATCACGGTCGGCACGCTACCTCTACATCTACCATCGGGATTAGTTTTAGACCTGAATAATTGTTATTTTGTGCTAGTGTTGAGCATGAACATTATATCTGGATCTTGTTTGATGCGAAGCGGTTATTCATTTAAATCAGAGAATAATGGTTGTTCTATTTATATGAGTAATATCTTTTATGGTCATGCACCCCTGCTGAGTGGTCTATTTTTGTTGAATCTCGATAGTAGTGATACACATATTCATAGTGTTGAAGCCAAAAGATTGAAGTTTAATAATGATAGTGCAACTTATTTGTGGCACTACCGTTTGGGTCATATCAGTATAAAGCGCATGAAGAAACTCCATATTGATGGACTTTTGGAATCACTTGATTATGAATCACTTGGTGCTTGCGAACCGTGCCTTATGGGCAAGATGACTAAAACTCCGTTCTCCAAAACAATGAAACAAGCTACTGACTTGTTGGAAATAACACATACCGATGTATACGGTCCAATGAGTATTGATGCTCATGGTGGGTATCGTTATTTTCTTACCTTCACAGATGATTTGAGCCGATATGGTTGTATCTACTTAATGAAACATAAGTCTGAAACATTTGAAAAGTTCAAAGAATTTCAGAGTGAAGTGGAAAATCATCGTAACAAGAAAATAAAGTTTCTATGATCTGATCGTGGAGGAGAATATTTGAGTTACGAGTTTGGTCTTCATTTGAAACAACATGGGATAGTTTCACAATTAACGCCACCTGGAACACCACAGCGAAATGGTGTGTCTGAACGTCGTAACCGTACTTTATTAGATATGGTGTGATTTATGATGTCTCTTACTGATTTACCACTATCGTTTTGGGGTTATGCTCTAGAGACGGGTGCATTCACTTTAAATAGGGCACCATCAAAATCCGTTGAGACGACACATTATGAACTGTGGTTTGGCAAGAAACCAAAGTTGTCATTTCTTAAAGTTTAGGGCTGCGATGCTTATGTGAAAAAGCTTCAACGTGATAAGCTCGAACCCAAATCGGAGAAGTGCGTATTCATAGGATACCCAAAGGAAACTGTTGGGTACACCTTCTATCACAGATCCGAAGGCAAAATCTTTGTTGCTAAGAATGGATCCTTTCTAGAGAAGGAGTTACTCTCGAAAGAAGTTAGTGGGAGGAAAGTAGAACTTGATGAGGTAACTATACCTTCTCCCTTATTGGAAAGTAGTTCATCACATAAATCAGTTCCCGTGATTCCTACACCAATTAGTGACGAAGCTAAAGATGATGACAAGCTTTAGATCAAGTTACTACCGAACCTCATAGGTCTTCTAGAGTAAGATCTGCACGAGAGTGGTACAGTAATCCTATTCTGGAAGTCATGTTACTAGACCATGATGAACCTATGAACTATGAGGAAGCGATGATGAGCCCAGATTCCGCGAAATGGCTTGAGGCCATGAAATCTGAGATGAGATCCATGTATGAGAACAAAGTGTGGACTTTGGTGGACTTGCCCGATGATCGGCAAGCCATAGAAAATAAATGGATCTTTAAGAAGAAGACTGACGGAGACGGTAATGTTACTGTTTACAAAGCTCGACTCGTTGTGAGAGGTTTTCGACAAGTTCGAGGAGTTGACTATGATGCGACTTCCTTACCCGTAGGGATGCTTAAGTCTGTCCGAATCATGTTAGCAATTGCTGCATTTTATGATTATGAAATTAGGCAAATGGATGTCAAAACTGCATTCCTGAATGGATTTCTGGAAGAAGAGTTGTATATGTTGCAACCGGAAGGTTTTGTCGATCCAAAGAGTGCTAGCAAAGTGTGCAAGCTCCAACGATCCATTCATGGACTAGTGCAAGCCTCTCGGAGTTGGAATAAATGCTTTGATAGTGTGATCAAAGCATATGGTTTTATACAGACTTTTGGAGAAGCCTGTATTTACAAGAAAGTGAGTGGGAGCTCTGTAGCATTTCTAATCTTATATATAGATGATATATTATTGATTGGAAATGATATAGAATTTATAGATAGCATAAAGGGATACCTGCATAAGATTTTTTCTATGAAAGACCTTGGAGAAGCTGCTTACATATTGGGCATCAAGATCTATAGAGATAGATCAAGACGCTTAATTGGACTTCCACAAAGCACATACCTTGATAAAGTTTTGAGGAAGTTCAAAATGGATCAATCAAAGAAAGGGTTCTTGCCAATGTTACAAGGTGTGAAGTTGAGTCAGACTCAATGCCCGACCACCGCAGAAGATAGAGAGAAAATGAAAGTCATTCCCTATGTTTCAGCCATAGGTTCTATCATGTATGCAATGGTGTGTCCCAGACCTGATGTATGTCTTGCTATAAGCATAGCAGGGAGGTACCAAAGTAATCCCGAAGTGGAACACTGGACAGGGGTCAAGAACATCCTGAAATGCCTGAAAAGGACTAAGGATATGTTTCTCGTTTATGGAGGTGAAAAATAGCTCATCCTAAATGGTTATGTCGATGCAAGCTTTGACACTGATCCGGATGACTCTAAGTCGCAAACCGGATACGTATTTTTATTGAATGGAGGAGCTGTCAGTTGGTGCAGTTCCAAGCAGAGCGTCGTGGAGGGATCTACATGTGAAGCAGAGTACATTGCTGCTTCGGAAGGAGTGAATGAAGGAGTTCATCTTCGATCTAGGTGTCATACCTAGTGCATCAGGTCCAATGAAAATCTTTTGTGACAATACTGGTGCAATTGCCTTGGCAAAGGAATCCAGATTTCACAAGAGAACCAAGCACATCAAGAGACGCTTAAATTCCATCCATCATCAAGTGTCAGAAGGGGACATAGAAATTTGCAAGATACACACGGATCTGGATGTTGCAGACCCGTTGACTAAGCCTCTCTCACGAGCAAAACATGATCAGCACCAAAGCTCCATGGGTGTTAGAATCATTACTATGTAATCTAGATTATTGACTCTAGTGCAAGTGGGAGACGGAAGGAAATATGCCCTAGAGGCAATAATAAAGTTATTATTTATTTCCTTAATTCATGATAAATAGTTAATATTCATGCTAGAATTGTATTAACCGGAAACTTAGTACATGTGTGAATACATAGACAAAACATATAGTCCCTAGTATGCCTCTACTTGACTAGCTCGTTAATCAAAGATGGTTAAGTTTCCTAACCATAGAGATGTGTTGTCATTTGATGAACGGGGTCACATCATTAGGAGAATGATGTGATGGACATGACCCATCTGTTAGCTTAGCATTATGATCGTGTTAGTTTCAGTGCTACTGCTTTCTTCATGACTTATACAAGTTCCTCAGACTATGAGATTATGCAACTCCTGAATACCGTAGGAACACTTTGTGTGCTACCAAACAGCACAATGTAAAAGGGTGATTATAAAGGTGTTCTACAGGTGTCTCCGAAGGTGTTTTTTGGGTTGACATAGATCGAGATTAGGATTTGTCACTCCATGTTTCGGAGAGGTATCTCTGGGCCCTCTCGGTAATACTCATCACTATAAGCCTTGCAAGCATTGTGAATAAGGAGTTAGTTGCGGGATGAAGTATTACGGAACGAGTAAAGAGACTTGCTGGTAACGACATTGAACTTGGTATTGAGATACCGATGATCGAATCTCGGGCAAGTAACATACCGATGACAAAGGGAACAACGTATGTTGTTATGTGGTTTGATTGATATAGATCTTCGTACAATATGTAGGAACTAATATGAGCATCCAGGTTCCGCTATTGGTTATTGACCGGAGACGTGTCTCGGTCATGTCTACATAGTTCTCGAACCCGTAGGGTCCGCACACTTAACGTTCAATGACGATTGGTATTATGAGTTTATGTGTTTTGATGTACCGAAGGTAGTTCGGAGTCCTGGATGTGATCACGGACATGACGAGGAGTCTCTAAATGGTCGAGACATAAAGATTGATATATTGGAAGCCTATGTTTGGACTTCAGAATGGTTCCGGATGAGTTCGGGCATTTACCGGAGTACCAGGGGTTACCGGAACCCTCCCGGGGAGCATATGGGCCTTAATGGGCCTTAGAAGGAGAGGAGAGAAGGCAGCCTAGGAGGGGGCGCCCCCCCCCCCCAAGCCCAACCGAATTGGGTGAGGGGGCCAGGCCCCCTTTCCTCTCTCTTTCCCCCTCTTCCTTCTATTCCTAGCAGGACTAGGAAAGGGGGAGTCCTACTCCCACTAGGAGGAGGACTCCTCCCCCCTTGGCACGCCTAGAGAGGTCGGCCGGCCTCCCCCTCCCTCCTTTATATACGGGGGCAGGGGCACCCTAGAACACACAAGTTGACATTGTTTAGCCGTGTGCAGTGCCCTCCTCCACAGTTACACACCTCGGTCATATCGTGGTAGTGCTTAGGCGAAGCCCGGCGCCGGTAACTTCATCATCACCGTCACCATGCCGTCGTGCTGACGAAACCCTCCCTCGGCCTCAACTGGATCAAGAGTACGAGGGACGTCCCCGAGCTGAACGTGTGCTGATCGCGGAGGTGCCGTACGTTCGGTGCTAAGATCGGTCGGTTCATGAAGACGTACGGCTACATCAACCGCGTTGTCATAACACTTCCACTTTAGGTCTACGAGGGTACATGGACACACTCTCCCCTATTGTTGCTATGCATCACATAGATAGATCTTGCGTAATCATAGGAATTTTTTTGAAATTACCACGCTCCTCAACAGGTCTCATGAATGTGGTGCAGATCATGCTCTTCCGCCGCCTCCTCCCTTGCCAGCGCCGGGCCTCCCACTTGTGGGAGTTCAATATGGAGGAGCCGCGGACCTTGAAGCGCTTCTTTAGCACTACACACGAGGGAATATGGAACCTGCTCTTCAAGGCCCAGAAGAGCTGGCCCATGGAGACCGAAGATGTTGGGCTCGACATCGAGAATCCGGCCACTCCGCTAAGTATTAATCTTTCTCAAGACGTGTCCGGTCAATATCTTTTAATCAATAAGAATCTTATCAATCCACTTCTTCACAGGGCTGGACAGCAAAGGCGGCACAGATCAAAAGTCCTGCTCCGCTGCCCGAAGACACAACCACTCCCCAACTGACAAAGATGCTGGTCCCGGCGCCCTACCAGGAGCCAGAAAAGAAGGGCAAGAAGAAAGACAAGGAGCCCAAGGGTGGCCCCCGCCGCAGAGGCCCTTCAGAAGTCGTGTTCGGAGAGACCGAGATCGTCTCCTCTCATGTGGGAGTCAAGGATGAAGAGGAGGAGGAGGAGGAGGTGGTGGAAAGTGACTCCCCCCTCAAGGGAAGGAGGAAGAAGAGGACGGCTCCGAGAACCCGGAGGGGGTAGCGCTGAAGAAGGGGAAGATTACCCTCTCAGTCAGTTTGGACTTAGAGTCCAAACACGTCCCCAAGAGGGCCCCCAGGGCGAAGCCCCTGTCCGATTTGTAAGTATCCAAAATTTCACTCTTCAGTTTCCGCATAGCTATCTTTGTTATATAAGCTATATTATCGTTTGGTTTTTAGTCCTCCTCACGATATTACAAATGCCTCATCTTCGCCGGGGAACTCTCTAGCGCCTGAGGAGCTAGAGAGTGACGCTCCGTCGCGGGCCCCCTCGCCTACTACTATGGAGGGCACCGAGGTGTCGTCCCAAAGGACTCCTCCTAGCCGAGGAGGGGCGGACAAGGGTGTCGAGAAGGCGCCTAAGGTTAACACCTTGGTCGCCGAAGACCTATGGGAGGAGATCACCATGATTACCAACAACGGGGAGCCCCAACAGTTTGGGCCCCCACCACACACCATTCCGGAGACCAATACGGCTTCGGAAAGGGATGTGCAACCCCCTTCAATAGAGAGGGGAGGAGCAACAGCTCCCGCATCGGCCCCTGTTGATCCGGAGGCTGCTCCTGCTCTGGAGGAGGTGCTGCAACGCGCCTCCATCATGGAGGAGCACCGCACCCTGATGGGTGCGGTTATGGAAAAGGTTCAGTCTATGAAGAGTGGACTGAACAAAGCTTTCAATAGCCTACTGACGGGCTTTGGGTATGCGATGTAATCCTCTAACATGTTTTTCATATGAAAGGATGAACCCATGTATATACATTAGCCCCTGAGACTCTACTCGGATTATAACAATCTGGATAGAGGATCCCCAAGCGAAGTTGCTAATATGATGTGCTAATGTGTGACAGGCATCCATGTTGGCGGCTACCGCCCATGCCGCAGAGGTTTCCGAGCTCAATCGGAAGCTTCAATTGGCCGATGAGGAGCTCGGCCGCGTTAACAAGTTGTTTGATGAAACGCAAGGTATGAAGAACTTATATATCAAAAGTGATATGTGTATTAAGTCTTTTAACTTAGTTGATATTGTGATTATGATCACAGTTAGCGCGGCCGAGGTCGAGTCCCCCAAGAGCATGCTTGCCCAAGCCCAGAAGGAGGCGGAGGTGAGTAGGGCAGCCGCTGTCAAAGGGAGAAGGAGCTGGAGGCTTTGCAAACTGCCCGCCGCAAACATGAGGCTTGGGTGGGTGAAGTCGAGCAAGAGCTCAAGGACGCCATTACTAAGTGCGAGTCCTTGGAGCAGAAGACTTCAGACCAAGCATCCAAACTCGCAAAGGCACTCCAGGATATCAAGGAGGCCCGAGTTGAGTCCCAGAGCACTCGCCAGGAGATCTAGCCGGTGAGATAGATAGCGGCTGGTAAGGCCTTTCTTCCACGGAGTAAATTTGGAAGTAGGAGGTATATCTTGCTGACCCGAGTTTGGATTTCTCCAGGCGCGTTTGCAGATCTTCCGAGGAGTGTTGCTGACGCCGCGGAGTTCTTCCGAGCCGAAGAGGGGAGCTCGACCGAGAAGCTATTCTAGTCGCAATATCTTGCGCTAGAGCATCCGATGCCCCTCAGCAACCAGCTGAAGCAGCTGACCGAGCTGCATAGGGTGGCCGGTTTAGCCATGAAGCATCTAATAGTCGATGTTTGGCAAGCTGAGTCCATGCCCAACAGTTACTTCGGTCTCGTGAAGCAGCTTGTCAATGTGCGTCCTTGGATTGATGCCATAAAGCGATCCACCTGCATAGAAGGTTCCCGGATGGCCTTCACCTGCGTGAAGATGCAATGGGTGAAAATGAAGGCCACCGAAGTGGCGAAAGCAAGGCCGCCGGAGGGCAAAGATCATCGGAAGCCGGAGGGATACTTTGCAGAGGTCCTGGAAGCGCCCCGAATAGTAGAGGGCCAATGTTCAAAGGATGTCTTGTTTGATTAAATGTAATCAGGTGACAGAAACCATGTTATGAATCTGAGCTATGATTGCGCCTTTTGTGTTAATTTTATCCTCATGTGCGGCCATTTATTATTTGTGTTTCTGAAGGTTGCCAGTCATCGGCTTCTGCCCCCATGTAAATAGTACAGGGGTGTCCATAAACGCATGGCCGCACTTTATCCAACGTCTTGGTCCGTAGAGGAGGCGTCCGCAAAGTGAACTAGGTAATCAGACTATTCGGCTTTATTACCTTCACTTAGCCATAGGAGTCCATTGGTGGGGTTAAGTATTAACCCTAGTTGCATTGAGTGGCAATCCGGATTACGGTGCCTTTGCAACGTGGCTGGTCAAGTCCCAACCCCACGTGTGACACGGTAAGAATCGCGAACGATCTGTAGTATAACACTAAGTCACCAGATCGCTGACCATCTCTCGCTTATCATGACGGTCAACTTTCGGCTTTCTCTACTAAGGTACTTGACCGGACGAGCCGGGAATACAATCGTAGTAGTTCTCCCTTTACTACCCTAGCCGAACTAGCGGAATGTAAGGAGGTAAGCACAGGAGCCGGGCAACCCAACTATAGACCAACGACATGATTCAGAATTGATGCATATAATGCAATATCCGGGACGCTGAAGAATTCCCTATAGGTGTTCGGACTTTAGGATGTGCGAGGCCGAATATAGCCCCCAGAGCAAAGATCGGGCTAAATCACGTACGTCAATCAGAATTAAGGAGGGAAAACATTAAGTATCGAACAAAAGGTGTTGATCATTTGCTTCCTTTATATCCTTATAGAGACATATAATGCCATGAATAATGAGGTCACGTTACATGCCAAAAAATTACAGAAGGGAAAGGTTTACACATGGCCTAAAAGTAGTGTTTTGAAGATCTCTATGGTACCCTGCCGCACGTCAGTGCCGTTTCTCCTTAGTAGTTGATCCTTTGAGAGGAAGATTGGGTTGTTGTCTGTAAAGAAAAGATAGAGGGGCCCGGGAGGCAGCCCTCGTGCCACCCTGCGGCATTGAGGTTTTCAAAAGAACCTGCAGTGAAAGAGGAAGGAAAGAAAAGGTATGTGAGGTCCGAATAGGGTCAAGCCGTACTATGGAGCTTTCTTGCAGTGTGCCTCCAGCATTCCCAAGGTACTTCAAGTGCGTAGTTATGTACGCGTGGTACATATACTGCAACCTTATAGGGCTATTGACGGAGGTATAATTGCTATGCGAGGTCCGGGTCCACTGAGCTATCTGTATGAGGTGCGGACCGGACTTTTTCAACAATGTCATTGGTCTTGATGGACGATGAATTGTTCTTGTAAGTGCATCTAGTGCCACCCCTAGTTGGTTTTGGAGTATTGACGACAAACCTGGTTGAGGGACTAATGTGTTTGTGAGAATTGCAGGATAACACAGGTAGTAGTCCCTCATTGATTCGGTTTACCTACCGGAGATGAGCCCTAAAAATGTGTGAAGACATTGAAGACAATGGTGGTCTGTGAAGCTATTCACGTTGAAGACTATGACATGAGAAGACATCGCATGAAGACTATGGAGCGCGAAGACTTAGTTGTTTCACTGTTTCCTTTTCTTCTTTGTTGAGTCATAGGAACCACCGTACTATTAAGTGGGGTCCAAGTGAACAAAGTCAGAGTGACTGAAGTGATGCTCAACCAAATCCTATGTCTTCGAGCGAAGACAATAAGAGCAAATCTTATCCAGAGTCCGATGAGTCAGCTTTACTTGCAGCCCAAGTCAAGTTGTCGCGTGTGTTTGAAATCTGACCGTTGAGACACGTGTCAGTTCCTTAGTGACCCAAGGTCATTTCGGACAAATCAGGTCGGGTTGCCCTGTGGCTATAAATAGCCCACCCCCTACACCATAAATTGGTGGCTGCTTAGAGTTAGTACACGGCTTTTGTCGTTTGAGAGCAACCCACCTCCGAAGCTTTTGAGAGAGAATCCTTGCAAGGACAAAGCCCAAACCACCCAGATCCCAAAGAGTGTTTGGCATCACCAAAGTCTTTCTGTCCGCGTGATCTGAAGACTTGTTACACTTGAGGACTGTGAATCCTCCAGCCGGTTAGGTGTCGCATTCTGAGCATCCAAGAGTCATTGTGTATTGCCGGTGAACGAAGTTTGTGAAGGTTTGGAAGTCTACCTTGAAGACTTACCAGAGTGATTGGGCGGGGACTAGGTGTCCTTAGCTCAAGGGGAATAAGGTGAAGACACGGTCTTCTGAGTTTAATCTCAACCTCCCTAACCAGACGTACAGTTGTCACAGCAACTGGAACTGGTCAAACAAATCTCTGTCCTCCCGAAGCTACTGGTTCTATCTCTCACTTCTATTTACTTATAGTCTGTCTTCGTGAAGTCATTGCCTGCTTGCATTATCTGGTTGACTTCATTGTGCGACTACTTGTCCTGATTGGCTTCATACTATCTTCCATCCTGATCTTTTCTACCTAGCTGCTAATAGTCTTCATGCTTTCACTTTATTGAATATTTGACTATGGCTTGTCTAGTGTAGTCTACCTTCCGCTGCACACGAATAGTGTCATTTCTATTGTTTGTCTTTGAAACTCCCATGTTTTGAAGACTTTTATAAAAATTGCCTATTCACCCCCCTCTAGTCGATAACTAGCCCTTTCAATTGGTATCAGAGCAAGGTACTCCCTTGTTCTGTGTGATTTGGTTTAACCACCTGGAATTTTAGCTATGCCGACTGCAGGGATAATCAAAGTCTCCGCTGCGTGCCCCATCTTCGATGGCACTGAATATCCCTACTGGAAGAATAGAATGCGCATGCCTCTTGTAGTCATTGATGTCTATCTATGGTATGTCATCAAGAACGGCGTTCCCAAGACTGGTGAAGGTGTCACCCCTGCTGATGTCAAGAAGTTCATTCAACTGGACTCTACCGCCAAGAACATCATCTGTGGTCATCTGACCAAAGGACAGTATGGCCATGTGAGTGCTCTGGAAACATCAAAGCTAGTCTGGGACTGGCTCTCCAAGGTCAATGAAGGCGTCTCAACTCAGCGAGTTCAACGAATCAGTGCTCTCTGCAACCTCTTCAAGCATTTCAAGAGACACGACAATGAGAACGTCCAGCTCACATTTGATGGCCACAAATGAGCTCCAAGCACTCGGCGCCACTGAGATTACTAAGATGAAATAGTGAAGACAATACTGAGATCTCTTGACAGCTCATTGATACGTCTCCAACGTATCTACTTTCCCAAACACTTTTGCCCTTGTTTTGGACTCTAACTTGCATGATTTAAATGAAACTAACCCGGACTGACGCTGTTTTCAGCAGAACTGCCATGATGTTTTTTTATGTGTAGAAAACAAAAGTTCTCGGAATGTCCTAAAAATCCACGGAGGCACTTTTTGGAAAATATAAAAAATACTGGTGAAAGAATCAAGACCAGGGGGCCCACACCCTGTCCACGAGGGTGGGGGGCGCGCCCACCCCCCTGGGCGCACCCCCCTGTCTCGTGGGCCCCCTAAGGCTCCACCGACCTCAACTCCACCTTCATATATTCCGTTGAAAAAAAATCAGAGAGAAAGTTTCATCGCGTTTTACGATACAGAGCCACCGCCAAGCCCTAATCTCTCTCGGGAGGGCTGATCTGGAGTCCGTTCGGGGCTCCGGAGAGGGGGATTCATCGCCGTCGTCATCATCAACCATCCTCCATCACCAATTTCATGATGCTCACTGCCGTGCATGAGTAATTCTATCGTAGGCTTGCTGGACAGTGATGGGTTGGATGAGATTTACCATGTAATCAAGTTAGTTTTGTTAGGGTTTGATCCCTAGTATCCACTATGTTCTGAGATTGATGTTTCTATGACTTTGCTATGCTTAATACTTGTCACTAGGGCCCGAGTGCCATGATTTCAGATCCGAACCTATTATGTTTTCATGAATATATGTGTGTTCTTGATCCTATCTTGCAAGTCTATAGTCACCTATTATGTGTTATGATCCGACAACCCTGAAGTGACAATAATCAGGATACTTCTCGGTGATGATCGTAGTTTGAGGAGTTCATGTATTCACTATGTGTTAATGCTTTGTTTCGGTTCTCTATTAAAAGGAGGCCTTAATATCCCTTAGCTTCCACTAGGACCCCGTTGCCACGGGAGGGTAGGACAAAAGATGTCATGAGAGTTCTTTTCCATAAGCACGTATGACTATATACACAATACATGCCTACATTACATTGATGAACTAGAGCTAGTTCTGTGTCACCCTATTTATAGCTATTACATGAGGAATCGCATCCGACATAATTATCCATCACTGATCCAATGCCTATGAGCTTTTCACATCTTGTGCTTCGCTTATTTACTATTCCGTTGCTATTGTTACAATCACTACAAAACCTAAAAATATTACTTTTGCCACTGTTACCTTTATTATCATACCAGTTTGCTACTAAATACTTTGCTGCAGATACTAAGTTATCCAGGTGTGGTTGAATTGACAACTCAACTGCTAATACTCAATTATATTCTTTGGCTCCCCTTGTGTCGAATCAATAAATTTGGGTTGAATACTTTACCCTCGAAAGCTGTTGTGATCCCCTACACTTGTGGGTTATCAAGACTAATTTCTGACGCCGTTGCCGGGGAGCATAGCTCTATTCTCTGAGTCACTTGGGATTTATATCTATTGATCACTATGAGGAACTTGAAAGATGAAAGAACCAAGATTTTTCCCTCAACTACGAGGGGAGGTAAGGAACTGCCATCTAGCTCTGCACTAGATTCTCCTTCTGTTTTGAGTAAGCTTGCGACACCTAAACGTGCTACTACTATGAATTCTGATATGTCGCATGTTTTGATGATGCCACTTCTGCTATGCATGATACTTATGATGAAACTACTTCTGTGCGTGATACTACTTTGCCATTAGGTAAATTTCTTGATGAACAACTTGCTAGGGCTAGAGAGAATGAAATTATTGAAGATGCTATTATTGATGATAGTGATGATGAAAGTTCTCCCAATGATTATGAATTGCCTGTTGTTCCTGAGGGTTATGTTATGGAAGAGGAAGCTGCTAGAGCTATATTTGCCTGTAAAGATAGATATGATCTTAAAAAGTTATTTGCTAAATGGAAGCAGCAGTCTCTTAATGCTAGAATGAAACCTGACCCTACTTTTGCTACTTCACCTATCTGTGTTACTGATAAGGATTATGAATTCTCTATTGATCCTGAGATTGTTACTTTAGTTGAATCTGATCCTTTTTATGGCCTTGAATCTGAAATTGTTGTGGCACATCTTACCAAGTTGAATGATATAGCCACCCTGTTTACTAATGATGAGAAGTCTCGCTATTATTATATCCTTAAGATATTTCCGTTCTCATTAAAGGGTGATGCTAAGACTTGGTTTAATTCTCTTGCTCCTGGTTGTGTGCATAGTCCCCAAGATATGATTTAATACTTCTCTGCTGAATATTTCCCTGCTCATAAGAAACAAGCTGCCTTGCGGGAATTATATAATTTTGTGCAAATCAAAGAAGAGAGTCTCCCACAAGCTTGGGGGAGGCTTCTCCGATTACTTAATGCTTTGCCTGATAATCCTCTTAAGAAAAATGAAATACTTGATATCTTTTATAATGGACTAACCGATGCTTCCAAGGACCACTTGGATAGTTGTGCTAGTTGTGTTTTCAGGGAAAGAACAGTCGACGAAGCTGGATTACTATTGAGTAATATGTTGACTAATGAAAATAATTGGACTCTTCCTGAGCCAATTCCTAAGGCAGTTCTTGAACCAATTGAGCCAACTCTTGAGCCTATTCCTAAACCCACTCCGAAGAAGAGAGGTGCTCTATTTCTCAGTCCTGAAGATACGCAAGAGGCAAAGAAATCAATGAAAGAAAAAGGTATAAAAGCTGAAGATGTTAAGAATTTACCACCTAGTGAAGAAATACATGGTCTTAATATATCGCATGTCGAAGAACCACATTGTCTTGATAACCCGACACAGGTAGTAAAGGTAAATTCTCTCTATAGATATGATAAAGTTGAAATTCCTTCTACTAAATTTCATAGCCCATGCTTAGATGAATTTGATGACTTTATGGCTAGACAAGAAAGTTTTAATGCATATGTTGGTAGAGAATTAAAGAATAATGCTTTCAAGATAGGACGCGTGAGCAATTATATGGTTAGAGTTAAAGGTGAACTTAAACTCATTAGCAAATATGCTTCTATGGTTGCTACTCAAGCTGAGCAAGTACTTAAAGCTCAAAATGATTTGCTTGATGAATTAAATATTAAAAATGACTATGATGTTAGAGTGGCTACTAGAACTGGTAGAATGACTCAGGAACCTTTGTATCCTGAAGGCCACCCTTAGAGAATCGAGCAAGATTCTCAGAGAAACAATTTAGAGGCACCTATTTCTTCTAAAAGGAAGAAAAAGAAAAACGATAGAACTTTGCATGCTTCTAGTGAACCTGTTGTAGACACACCTGAGAATCCCAATGATATTTCTATCTCTGATGCTAAAACGCAATCAGGTGATAAACATGAACCTAGTGATAATGTTAATGATAATGTTCATGTTGATGCTCAACCTAGCAAAAACAATGAAGTAGAGATTGAACCTGCTGTTGATCTTGATAACCCACAATCAAAGAATCAACGTTATGATAAGAGAGATTTTGTTGCTAGGAAGCACGGTAGAGAAAGAGAACCATGGGTTCAGAAACCCATGGCCTTTCCTCCTAAACCATCCAAGACAAAGGATTATGAGGATTTTGAGCGCTTTGCTAAAATGATTAGACCTATTTTCTTACGTATGCGCTTAACTGATATGCTTAAAGTAAATCCTTATGCTAAATATATGAAGGATATCATTACAAATAAAAGAAAGATGCTGGAAGCTGAAATTTCCACCATGCTTGCTAATTACACTTTTAAGGGTGGAATACCAAAGAAACTTGGAGATCCTAGGGTACCTACTATACCATGCTCCATTAAAAGAAATTATGTTAGAACTGCTTTATGTGATCTTGGAGCCGGTGTTAGTGTTATGCCTCTCTCTTTATATCGTAGACTTGAATTGAATAAGTTGACACCTACTGAAATATCTTTGTAAATGGCTGATAAATCAACTGCCATACATGTCGGTATTTATGAGGATGTGCCTGTTGTGGTTGCAAATGTCACTATCTTAACGGACTTTGTTATTCTTGATATTCCCGAGGACGATAGTATGTCGATTATCCTTGGTAGACCCTTTTTGAATACTGCAGGGGCTGTTATTGATTGCAACAAAGGCAATGTCACTTTTCATGTTAATGGTAATGAGCATATGGTACACTTTCCGAGGAAAGAATCTCAAGTTCATGGCATCAATTCTATTGGAAAAGTTCCAACTATTATTATTGGAGGTTTTGAATTTCCTCTCCCTACTAACAATAAAAAAATATGATATTCTTATTGTTGGGGATGTTCATATCCCCGTTCAGGTAACTTAGTGTTATTCGAAATTTCTCCGGTTCCGTGTTATTCGGAATGAGTTTGTTAACAAGACTTGATTAACCTTGTTAGTGGATTCATTTTGATGATCATGAGATGGATGAAACTAGAAGGCACAACCTTCTATACCCTCTTTTTACTTTCTGTTATTTAGAATAAATAAAGCAAAAATAGTATTATCCGTCTGTTTTTTGAATTATCCGTGCAATAAAAAATATCCCGAAAATAAAAGCGCTCCAAATGCCTTGCAAATTTAGTATGATTTTTTATGGAATATTTGAGGATTTTAGGCACTGAAATCACTGCAGGAGGGGCAAGCACTAGACCACGAGAGTGGAGGGCACGCCCACCCCCCTGGGCGCGCCCCCTGTCTCGTGGGCCCCTGGTGGCCCCCTCCACTTATGCCAGCACCCACACACTCCATCTTCTTCCCAAAAATCCCCATCCAGCTCAAGCACGAGTTCTAGCTCATTTTGCTGCGATTTTCGATCTCCTTGCTCAAATCTCCATTCACAAAACTGTTTTGGGAGATTATTGCTTGGTATGTGACTCTCCATTGGTCCAATTAGTTTTTGTTCTAGTTCTTTATTCATTGCAAATTTTTGCTGCATAGGTGACCATGTTCTTGAGCTTGCATGTTAAATTTATGAGGTCCCAAGTAATTCTAATGCATGATATAGGCTCTAGGCACTTGTAGGAGTAGTTGCTACCAATCTTGTTTAGTTTTATTTACTCTTATTTTGAAGTTACTAAAATTTCAGAAATTTTCAGAAAATGTTAAGGAGACTTTTGAGGGGCTCTTCTAGCCAAGGCTCCCAGGAGAAACAAGCTAAAGAGAAGGAAAAAGCCAAGTACAATCTTCCTCGCATAGCGGAAGTACGACCGTGTGAATGGCCATGCGATAATTTCTTGGAAGAAGCTGGAATTCATGAAGGATTTTATTCTTTGATCGAGAATGCAGGCCTCACCGATTTCCTCCACGACCGGATCGATCAGTATCTCTTACTCACCAATACTTTCGTGCAGAACTTTTATTATTATCCTAAGAAGTCACCGCCTTTAGTATCATTTCATTTGTATGATGAATTCAGGGAAATGTCTTTACGTAATTTTTGCGCGGTATGTAGGATACCCTTTGAGGGAAAATTAGAGGAACCTCATCGTAAAGATGTGGATGGCTTTGTTAACACTATCACTGTAGAGGATCCAAAGAAGGGTTCCGATGCGAAAATCTCTAGCATACATTTTCCTGTTTTATGCTACTTTGCCATATTTGCTAGTAGATGCTTGATTGGTCGTGGAAATAGTGGAAACTTCAATGTTCCTGATATTATCATTCTTCACCATGCCTTGTTTGGAGATAATAGTTTTAGTATGGGTGTCGTCATTCCTAAACGGCTAAGCCTGAATCGTACAAAAGGCCCCATCTTTGGAGGTATCTATGCTTCACGTCTTGCTAGACATTTTGAGATACCTATTAGGCACCATGAGAAAGAGGAGACAAAATTGCCTCCTTACATTTTAGATTACAAGAGCATGGTAGCACACGAGTTTATTGTTGACAACAAAGAAAAGATGCTCTTGTATAACACGAGATTTAATAAGAAACATAATGAGACTATTATTTTGCCTGCGCCTCTGTTGTTTGATTTGATTGCAGATAATTTTCTTGTTACGCCGGTAGCGGTGTACGTTCATCGATGCCAAGCATCCACTCTAGAACCTGAGCCTGAGCCAGAACCTGAACTAGACCCTTATCATGCATCATCTTACCAGTGGGACCCAGAGATGGCCAACCAGTGGTATCCTGATTACACTTCCCAGTACACCGGGGAGAGTAGCAGCGGTCCTTGGCATTAGACCAACTTAGGCCAAAAATCTAAGCTTGGGGGAGTATGTATTTCTCACCGACTTTACATTCATGTTCACACACTATTCTAGCTGTCGGTGCTCATACTCTTTCATTGTATTATCCATGCTAGTTTAAATTTCTTTTTCTAGTTTTCTTCTTGTGTGTTTGATAAACCTTAAGAAAAACCAAAACAAATTAGTTAGTTTAATATCCATGCTTGTAGTAGACTTAAAATGAAAACCCAAAAAGATTTCCCGTTCTTCTTCTTACTTGTTGGGAGCTTTCCCGTGTAAATAGTTTTATTTTCTTTTCTTTTTCTTTGGGGGTCGAGAGTAGAAGACCATGTTGAAAATGTTTAGTGGCTCTCATATGCATGATTGATTATTTAACTTAGATCCCATATTACTTTGTCTTCTCTCTTGAGTAGAATGCTTGAAGATTCCAGCTTAGTCCAATGCACATGCACTATTATTATTATATACATCGTTCGATCGTGCAAGTGAAAGGCAATAATGACGATACATGATGGACTTACTCGGATAAGAAAAGCTGGTATGAACTCGACCTCTCTTGTTTTTGTAAATATGATGAGTTCATCGTTCTTGATTCAGCTTATTATGAAGTAATTATATTTGCAATGACATTTAGAGATTATAGTTGCTTGTGCCATGCTTGATTAGCTATGAGTTATAATGGTTTACCTTGTGTTCCAACATGCTATTAGAATGATTATGATGTGGTATGATGGGATGGTATCCTCCTTTGAATGAATTGAGTGACTTGACTTGGCACATGTTCACGCATGTAGTTGAAACAAATCAACATAGCCTTCATGATATTTACGTTCATGGTGGATTATATCCTACTCATGCTTGTACTCGGTGTGAATTAATTTTAATGCATGTTTATGGCTGTTGTCGCTCTCTCAGTTGGTCTCTTCCCAGTCTTTTGCTAGCCTTCACCTGTACTAAGCGGGAATACTGCTTGTGCATCCAAACTCCTTAAACCCCAAAGTTGTTCCATATGAGTCCACCATACCTACTTATATGCGGTATTTACCTGCCGTTCCAAGTAAATTTGTATGTGCCAAACTCCAAACCTTCAAATGAAATTCTGTTTTGTATGCTAGAGCAGCTCATGTTTCAACTAGGGCTGCCTATATCTTCCATGCTAGGTGGGTTATTCTCAAGAGGAGTGGACTCCGCTCCTCATTCACGAGAAAGGACCGGTAACCGGGATGCCCAGTCCCATGATCCAAAAAGATCAAAGCAAATCAAAATAATTAAACAAAACTCCCCTAGGGCTGTTGTTAGTTGGAGGCACTCGTTGTTTCGAGCAAGCCATGGATTGATGCTCGTTGGTGGTTGGGGGAGTATAAACCTTTACCATTCTGTTTGGGAACTGCCTATAATGCATGTAGTATGGAAGATACAACCATCTCATAGTTGTTGCGTTGACAACGAAAGTATGCCGCTCAAAATGTTATTCAATCTCTATTTTAAAATCGAGCTCTGGCACCTCTACAAATCCCTGCTTCCCTCTGCGAAGGGCCTATCTATTTACTTTTATGTTGAGTCATCACCCTTCTTATTAAAAGCACCCGCTGGAGAGCACATTGTCATTTGCATTCATTATTGTTGGTTTATTTTGGGTATGACTTAACTGGATCTCTTTTACCATGAATTACAATGTTTAGTCAATCCTTGATCTTTAAAGGTGCTCTGCATTTATATTTTGCGGTCTCAGAAAGGGCTAGCGAGATACCATTTTGTTATATCATATTATGATTGTTTTGAGAAAGTGTTGTCATCCGAGTTTTATTATTATGGCTCGCTAGCTGATTATGCCGTTGATATGAGTAATTGTGAGACCTAAGTGTTATTGTGAGTATGGTTAGTTCCTAATATTTGCTGAAACCTGAATGCTAGCTTTGCATGTTTACAACAACAAGAGCAAATAGAGTTTGTAAAAGTTTTTCTTTATCATTTTCAGTTTATCAACTGAATTGCTTGACGACAAGCAAATGTTTAAGCTTGGGGGAGTTGATACGTCTCCAACGTATCTACTTTTCCAAACACTTTTGCCCTTGTTTTGGACTCTAACTTGCAGGATTTGAATGAAACTAACCCGGACTGACGCTGTTTTCAGCAGAACTGCCATGATGTTGTTTTATGTGTAGAAAACAAAAGTTCTCGGAATGTCCTAAAAATCCACGGAGGCACTTTTTGGAAAATATAAAAAATACTGACGAAAGAATCAAGACCAGGGGGCCCACACCCTATCCACGAGGGTGGGGGCGCGCCCACCCCCCTAGGCGTGCCCCCTATCTCGTGGGCCCCCTGAGGCTCCACCGACGTCAACTCCAACTCCATATATTCCGTTTCGCGGAGAAAAAAATCAGAGAGAAAGTTTCATCGCGTTTTATGATACGGAGCCGCCGCCAAGCCCTAATCTCTCTTGAGAGGGCTGATCTGGAGTCCATTCGGGGCTCCGGAGAGGGGGATTTGTCGCCGTCATCATCATCAACCATCCTCCATCACCAATTTCATGATGCTCACCGCTGTGCGTGAGTAATTCCATCATAGGCTTGCTGGACGGTAATGGGTTGGATGAGATTTACCATGTAATCAAGTTAGTTTTGTTAGGGTTTGATCCCTAGTATCCACTATGTTCTGAGATTGATGTTGCTATGACTTTGCTATGCTTAATGCTTGTCACTAGGGCCCGAGTGTCATGATTTCAGATCTAAACCTATTATGTTTTCATGAATATATGTGTGTTCTTGATCCTATCTTGCAAGTCTATAGTCACCTGTTATGTGTTATGATCCGACAACCCCGAAGTGACAATAATCGGGATACTTCTAGGTGATGACCGTAGTTTGAGGAGTTCATGTATTCCCTATGTGTTAATGCTTTGTTACAGTTCTCTATTAAAAGGAGGCCTTAATATCCCTTAGTTTCCACTAGGACCCCGCTGCCACGGGAGGGTAGGACAAAAGATGTCATGCAAGTTCTTTTCCACAAGCACGTATGACTATATACGCAATACATGCCTACATTACATTGATGAACTGGAGCTAGTTCCTATGTTATAGCTATTACATGAGGAATCGCATCCGACATAATTATCCATCACTGATCCAATGCCTACGAGCTTTTCACATCTTGTGCTTCGCTTATTTACTTTTCCGTTGCTATTGTTACAATCACTACAAAACCTAAAAATATTAGTTTTGCCACTGTTACCTTTATTATCATACCAGTTTGCTACTAAATACTTTGCTGCAGATACTAAGTTATCCAGGTGTGGTTGAATTGACAACTCAACTGCTAATACTCAATAATATTCCTTGGCTCCCCTTGTGTCGAATCAATAAATTTGGGTTGAATACTTTACGCTCGAAAGCTGTTGTGATCCCCTACACTTGTGGGTTATCACTCATTTGACACCTTAGCCCTAATGATACAAGAACGCCCTGACTTCAAGACTCTCGATCCGTCTGACATACTTGAGAGGCTCAACACACATGAGTACCAGCTATCTAAGAAACGAGATATCTATGGCCCCAACTATGGCTGAACTCGCGCTTTGAAGGCAAAGGCTATTGCTTCCTCATCTGAAGAAGAATCTGATTGCAGTTTTGGTGATCCTGAAGACATTGGAAAGGAGCTTGCTATGCTTGTGAAGAAGTTCCAGAAATTCACCAAGAAGAAAAGCTTCAGAAAGTCTTCACGATCCAGCTCAAGGAATGATGAAGCGTCCACCCATGACCACAAGAAGAGAACCAGCCACAAGTGCAAGAAACCTGGTCACTACATCTCTGAGTGTCCACAGTGGGACAATGAGAAGAAGAAGAAGAAGAAGAAGAAGAGTAAATAATATGATTCTGGTGACAAGAAGAAGAAGAAATCCTCAAAGTCTTCTTCCAAATCTTCATCAGACAAGAAGAGCTCATCTGGCAAGGCTCGTGCTTTTGTTGGCATGGAAATGAATTCAGAGGAGCACTACAAAAAAAAGACACATCCGTGACATTTTGGGCCGAACGAATTTTTTTCTGTCATACATATGACACTTCCTATGACGATAATTGTGACAAAACCTGGTATCATCATAGATGTGGTGGGATCCTACTTCTATGACAAAAAATCATGACAGAAAATGGGCTTTTTGTCTTGGGCGGGCCGGAGACGCAGCTCCATGACATTCTTTGGGCCGTCCATGACGGAAAAAACCGTGGTAGAAGCGAGGGGGAGGAAAATTTCAGGGAGTTGCCGGTTACGGTGGGAGGTCGGGGGCGGAGCGATGTGCGTTTCTCTCATACGTACGCGCGTGTGTGCGAGGCGTTGGCTCTAACTGAAGCCGAGCGAGGCGTTGGGTTCTAACTGAACTCGAGTGATTGCACTGCAGGCTACGCGTTACTGAACTCGAGCGATCGATCGATGGCTGTTAACTGAACCCGATGGAGCGATTCCTTTGCTATTGCTGCTAATTGAAGCCGATCGATGCTGCCTCTGGGATGAACAGGAACCCGTGGTGTGGAGGGCTGGATGAACAGTAGATGGTGGAGGGGTAGTTGAACAGGACCCCGTGGTGTGGAGGGCTGGATGAACAGTAGACGGTGGAGGGGTGCCCGTGGAGGGGTGGTTGAACAGTAGCCGGTAGAGTAGCGCGCGGTGGAGGCTGGATGAACAGGAGCCCGTGGAGGCTGGAGGAGGTCGACGGTAGCCCGTGGAGGCTGGAGGAGGTCGACGGTGGAGATGAACAGTATCCCGGGGAGTTCCGTTTTGCGGTACGCCACACCCCTCCCAATGAACAGGACCCACGTTTCGAGCGTAGGAGGTCCGTTTCGTCCGTTTTGCGGTACGCCACACCCCTCCCGATCAACAGGACCCCCGTTTCGACCGTAGAAGGTCCGTTTCGTCCGTTTTGCGGTACGCCACACCCCTCCCGATCAACAGGACCCCCGTTTCGACCGTAGGAGGTCCGTTTTCCTCCGTTTTGTGGTACACCACTCCCCTCCCGATCAACAGGACCCCGTTTCGACCGTAGGAGGTCCGTTTCGTCCGTTTTGCGGTACGCCACACCCCTCCCGATCAACAGGACCCCCGTTTCGACCGTAGGAGGTCTGTTTCCTCCGTTGTGCGGTACGCCAGGCCTCGTTTCCATCGCCTGTTCTGTCCAAGCCCTCCCGATGAACACGACCACGCATTCCGTTCTGACCCAGCCGGTTGGCTCCCCATGAACACGACGACAATGTTGTTTCTCCGTTTCGACCCAGCCATGTGCGTATGCACGATAGGCATTAGAGACCCTGCCCGTATGTACGTACGTGGCCGTATTTTCTTTCTTGCACCCTTGTCGATGTACGTACGTGTACATGCTACGTGCACGCCTCTACTACGACACGTGCGCGCCTCTACATCTACGACACGTGCGCGCCTCTACATCGACCAGTATGTACGTACATGTTCGCGACCAGAATGACAACGCTACATACGCTTCGACCAGGTGGGTCCCGACTGTCAGACACTTCCTTGCGTGCGAAGATGTAGCTGGTGGGTCCCAGCAGTCAAGGGGGCAAATCATTTTTTTTGCCCGGACGCACTTCCTTGCATGCGAAGATGTAGCTGGTGGGTCCCAGAAGTCAAGGGGCGAATCGTTTTTATTTGCCCGGACGCACTTCCTTGCGTGCGAAGGTGTAGCTGGTGGGTCCCAGCAGTCAGGGGGGAAATGTTTTTTTCGTGAAATATGGTGGCCCGTCCGGTGGGTTCCCACTGTCAGGTGAAGGAATAATTATTTTGCGCGTAATAAGGAGGCACTTCCTTGCTGCGGCCGTGGACCCAGCTGTCAGCCTCTCCACGTACAGTCCATGTCCAATGGAAGCCGTTCCTTGACCACGTTGACCACGCCATGCCGAGAGCACCAGGGCGGTGGACGACGGCGAGGCCTAGGAAGGGGACGACACGGAGCCGGGGAAGACGCGGCAGTGGATGCCAACGCGTAGAGGAGTACGAGGGTTCACTGGTTTGCTGCGGTGTGAGGCTGCCGTCGTCGCAAAATAACAAGGGGTGTGGGTGAGTAGAGGGATGGCCTGGCCAGCGGTGGGAGTAGTAGGGAGCGGTGAGGCCTCCGCCGCATCGCAGCCGGCCACGAGAGGCAGGAGCACGAGGCACAACGGTGGTTTGGGCGGCTGGAGCAAGAAGACCAGAGGTTGAAGAAGCACTACGGCCGTTGGATGGACATCGTACGGTCACTGGAGCTAGAATCGTGCATATTAACTAAGTTGACAAAGTCCTCCGTCCCCGTCAACTTAGTAGGCCCACAAGTCAGCCTGCCACTATACTGGGTCCCAGCTAACAGGGGGAGTATTCATTTTTTTGTGCGTAATAAGGAGGCACTTCCTTGCGTGCGAAGATATAGCTGGTGGGTCCGAGTTGTCAGTGGCGGTAATGTTTTTTTCGCGAAATACTAAGGCCCTTTTGGTGGGTCCCTGATGTCAGGTGGACGAATCATTATTTTGCGCGTAATAAGGAGGCATTTCCTTGCGTGCAGCCGTGGACCCAGCCTCTCCACGTACAGTCCACTTCAGATGCATGTCGGTCGTTGACCACGTTGACCAGGCCGTGCCGAGAGCACCAGGGCGGTGGACAACGGCGATGCCTAGGAAGGGAACGACACGGAGGCAGGGAAGATTCAGTAGTTGTTTCCCACGCGGAGGGGAGTACGACTGAACGAGGGTTTACTAGTTCATCTGCCGTCGCCGGAGAATAACAGCAGGTGTGGGTGAGTAGAGGGATGGCTAGGCCAGCGATGGGAGTATGGTGGGGCAATGAGGCCTGCGTGACAGCACAGCCGACCGCGGGGAGGAGGGAGCAAGCAGTCCTGCCGGCGCTTGTTTGAGTGGCTGGAGCAGGAAGAGCAAAGATTGAAGAAGCACGACGGCCGTTGGATGGACATCCAACCGTCACTGCTTGTGCGTCAACCATTTTTTTAGGAAAGCCTCAAATCTGTGGAAAACAGCATACATCCCATCTGCCATTATTTCTAATAATTTACAGCCCATTTGCTAATTCTTAAGGTTTTTTTGGAGCCCATATTCTTTTTGTTAGCATTACAACCCATATTGTGGCCACGGTTAAAAAATTATACAAAATTTTGCATATTTTGGTGCGGTCCGAACTGTTTTTAATCCCGAAATTTCGACTCACATTCAAACTGATTTTAAAAATAAATGTATATCAATATAAAATCCAACAAATTCTCCATGCATAAAAATTAATGTAATTTAAAATCTTGAAATGAAAAAAATAATATTTGAAACTAATTGCTGGTTTGATGTGTTTTAAAAATGTACAACCCATTCCTCATTACTGACGGGCCATTTTCTCGGCCAGCCCAATGAAAAGCTCTCCTCGTCTTGAAAGATTTGCAGCCCAACAGGCCTGACAAAGCGACTTAATTGGCAAATCACAAAAAACTGGGCTGTGGCCGTGGACCCAGCTGTCAGCCTCTCCACGTACAGTACTCTTCCGATGGAAGTCGTTCCTTGGCCACGTTGACCACGCCGCGCAGAGAGCACCACGGCGGTGGACGACGACGAGGCCTAGGAAGGGGACGACGCGGAGCCGGGGAAGACGCGACAGTGGAAGCCCGCGCGGAGAGGAGTACGAGGGTTCACTGGTTTGGCTGTGGTGTGAGGCTGCCGTCGCCGCAGGGCCTGGCCAGCGATGGGAATAGTAGGGGGTGGTGAGGCCTCCGCGGCAGCACAACCGGCCACGGGAGGTAGGAGCATGCGGCACGACCGGCGCTGCTTTGGGCGGTTGGAGCAAGAAGACCAGAGGTTGAAGAAGCACTACGGCCGTTGGATGGACATCGTATGGTCACTGGAGCTAGAATCGTTCATATTGACTAAGTTGACAAAGCCCTTCGGCCCCGTCAACTTAGTAGGCCCACAAGACAGCCTCCCACCAAGGTGGGTCCCAGCTAGCCGGGGGAGTATTCAGTTTTTTGTGCGTAATAAGGAGGCACTTCCGGTGGGTCCGAGCTGACAGCGGGGGGAACGTTTTTTCGCAAAATACAGTGGCCCGTCCAGTGGGTCCCAGCAGTCAGGGGGAAATGATTTATTTCACAAAATACTGGTGGCCCGTCCGGTGGGTCCCCGCTGTCAGGTGGAGGAATAATTATTTTCTGCGTAATAAGGAGGCACTTCCTTGCGGCTGTCGTGGACCCAGCTGTCAGCCTCTCCATGTACAGTACTCTTCCAATGGAAGTCAGTCGTTGACCACATTGACCACGCCGCGCCGAGAGCACCACGGTGGTGGACGACGGCGAGGCCTAGGAAGGGGACGATGCGGAGCCGGGCAACGGGAGGTAGGAGCAGGCGGTAGCACAGCCGGCCACGGGAGGCAAGAGCAGGCGGCACGACCGGCGCTGCTTTGGGCGGCTGGAGCAAGAAGACTAGAGGTTGAAGAAGCTGTATGGCCGTTGGATGGACATCATACAGTCACTGGAGTATTGACTAAGTTGACAAAGCCCTCCGTCCCCGTCAACTTAGTAGGCCCACAAGTCAGCCCAACAATATGGTGGGTCCCAGCTAGCAGGGGGT
The DNA here is from genome assembly GCF_018294505.1 of Triticum aestivum. Lineage (NCBI taxonomy): Eukaryota > Viridiplantae > Streptophyta > Magnoliopsida > Poales > Poaceae > Triticum > Triticum aestivum. The sequence continues at coordinate 376,540,241 of NC_057804.1, read as the reverse complement.
ATTCATTTTTTTGGGTGTAATAAGGAGGCACTTCCTTGTGTGCGAAGATATAGCTGGTGGGTCCGACCTATCAGCGAGGGAAACGTTTTTTTCTCGAAATACAGAGGCCCTTCCTGTTGGTCCTAGCTGTCAGGTGGAGGAATCATTATTTTGCGTGTAATAAGGAGGCATTTCCTTGCGTGCGGCCGTGGACCCAACTGTCAGCCTCTCCACGTACAGTCCACTTTCCGATGGATGTCGTTCATTAACCACGTTGACCAGGTCGCGTCGAGAGCACCAGGGCGGTGGACGATGGCGAGGCCTAGGAAGGGAACGACATGGAGCCAGGGAATACTCGGCAATTGTTTCCCACGCGGAGGAGTACGAGGGTTTACTGGTTCGTCTGTCGTCGCCGGAAAATAACAACATGTGTGGGTGAGTAGAGGTATGGCTAGGCCAGCGATGGGAGTATGGTCGGGCCGTGAGGCCTGCGCGACAGCATAGTCGGCCGCGGGAGGAGGGAGTAGGCAGTCCCGCCGGCGCTTGTTTGAGCGGCTGGAGCATGAAGAGCAGAGATTGAAGAAGCACAACAGCCGTTGGATGGATATCCAACAGTCACTGCTCTCGTGTGTTGACTAAGTTGACAGGGCGTTGCGTGTGCGTCAACCTTTTTTTTATGAAAGCATACGCGTCAACCTGTAGTAGGCGCACAAGTCAGCCTCAAATCTGTGGAAAACAACATACAACCCATCTGCCATTATTTCTAATAATGTACAACCCATTTGCTAATTCTTAAGATGTTTTTGGAGCCCATCTTCTTTTTGTTAGCATTACACCCCATATTGTGGCCATGGTTAAAAAGTATACAAAATTTTGCATATTTCGGTGCGGTCAACTGTTTGTAATCCAGAAATATCGATTCACATTCAAACTATTTTGAAAAATAATTTATATAAATATAAAATCAAAATAATTGTCCACGCATAAAAATCAATGGAATTTAAAATCTTGTAAAGAAAAAAATGAAACTAATTCCCGGTTTGATGTATTTTAAAAATGTACAGGCCATTTCTGGGCAAACCGAATGAAACTCTCCTCGTCTTGAAACATTTGCAGCCCAGCAGGGCCGATAAAGCAAGTAGGCCTTGTTTGGGTATTTCTTTAAAAAAAATAGAACTGGGCTAGCCATTTTCAGTAAGAAAAAAACACAACTGGGCTCATGATGTGGTAAACATAAATAAAACCCTCGCTAGACGGGCCACAGCCCCTGCACAGCCCCGTTGTTACCCTGATCCGTCGCTAAAACTAGTATAAATAACAACTGCTTGTTCCTCATTGTCTCAAAAAAACTGCTTGTTCCTCAAAAAGAAAAAACCGCATGACTTGCTGGGTCCCTGGTGTCAGCCGCTCATAGTGTAATTCTCTCGTTTATTGACTACGTTGACGATGGCGTGAGCCCCAGATGTCCAACCATTAGGAGGAACCATATTTTTGGGCTTGTACTCTAGAGGCACATGCTTGCGTACTGCCATGACGCTGGTGGGTCCCTACTGTCATCCTCTTCATGTACAGTCATCTCCTTGTTCCTCTCGGTTGTTGACGGCGTTGACAATGCAAGAGGGCGGTGCACCGCGCATGGTGAGCGAACCAAGGCCGCAAGGCGGAGGACGACGGCGAGGCCTCGGACAGAACGAACATGAGCCGTTGAAGATGCGTCGGTCTAGTCGCAGGTGGAGGGGAGTACGAGGGTTGACTGGTGGGGGTGGTGGTGGCTAGTCACTTGGCTTCTGTAATGCACAGTGAGCTCAAGCAGCCGGCGTGAGTGATGTTATTTCCCTTGGTTGTGATTTGTTACAATATTTCACTCTAAATTAATTGAATGGCAAGCCATTTGCCTTGTTTCAAAGAAAATATGACAGTCACAGCCGAGTTGAAAAGGGCAGGAACATCTAACTCCAGCTTACAAACTATACAAAAGCACGAGGGTTGATTGTTCACCAGGTTTACAAAAAAAACAGATTGAAACGGGCAACAACATCTAACTCCAGCACTGTTTTCGGCAGTCACAGTCAAATGGATCGGTCAGGTCCATAGAATGAACATCCTGGATCATAAAATTTACTGGATTATGACCACAATATGTTGTAAATAGAAGCCCGACACGTTCAGAAGCTCTTTTGCCCACCTGAAACTCCTTTTTTTGCTCTTCGACATACCCATCCGTCAAAACCATGCTGCTGATAAACTTAAGCCTGATGGACAATAGTAACCTCGCATTCAGCAGGAAGAATGTGACAAATCTTGTGTTTGCACGATTGGCTACATATCGTTCTAGCATTATTGTCTTCAATCGAATCTCATGAGAAGTGAGAAAATCCCGATGCTTACGAATCCACCGATTGGTTATAACTTTCTTACCCCGTCCTATTGCCTAAATAGACATGAAAATTGAAAACATTTAAGGTCTAAAAGAAGAGTGTCGAAAGAGCAACAACTGAACGGTTAATTCTAGTACATTATATGCGGGCTTCCAATGTGCGTGAAATTATCACCTTTATATACAACTTCTCCAGACATGGAAAGCATTGCAGCAAGCCAATAATCTTGTTCAGATCAAAACTATTCATTTGGATATATAGGATCTTCACAGAATCCATCACCATTGATAGGCCATCCATGGAGAAACTCTTCATTGAGCATAGAACATAATATTAGTACAAAATGTGTACTCCAAGATGATATATAAATTATGCGCAGAAATTTAAAATGCGGCATATGGTTACAAGTGTAGATGATAATATAAAGTACCTGAAGAACTGTGGAGCCAAACACCATATTGAAATGAGCACAGAGATCATGTATTACACCCAAGGTCTCCAGTTTAGGCGCAGAGAGGATGGTTATTTGCAACGGTGAATAACTAGAATCAAGGATCAACCTTTGAAGTGAAGGGGCATCTTGGATGATGAGCTACCTTCTGTCAAAAGAAATTCCAATTCTTACAAGGTTAGGTGACTTTATTTGGAGACAACCGATTCTAACTGTGAAAACAAGCACCAAGCACTCCAGCGCAGGGCAACTGGAGTGCAATGAGGCCTCCGATATACGAACCTGCACAAGTGAAAGTTCTTGAGAAATGGGAGTCGAAGGTTTAGTACCAGATTGTCTGGAAGGTAGCACAGCGCAAAGGTGGCGGTGTGGAGAGAGGAGGAAAACCGCGAGATGGACATCGGTGCTGAGGGCACAAGTTCATGGCGTTCTGTATGTGGTATGTGATTTCCAGGGAATAGTAGAACTCAAGCAGCTGTAGTTCTATGAATTCAGGGGATTTCAGCCAAGCGTCCACTGTGCAGGGCATGGTATGCTTGCTCAGGTAGCATGACGGGATGCAGAGGCTTTGAACGGAGCCCTAGTGGGAGGAGATGATGGCTCTGGGGATTTCAAAATCATTGAAGAGAGATAGCTAACGACAGTCGAGATTAAGTGGCACGTCGCGCCATAGAGGGCACCACCGAATTGAGAGGACTTGGGTGCGGCAGCAATCCTTGGTGGAGAGAAGTGAGATGATCTCCCCAAGGACGGCGTCCGGGAGATCTCTGATGCGGTCCACCCGAGATTCTACGGGTTCCTGGGATCCGGTTGGGGCGGGGTCGCTGCTTCTCCCCGCGCTGCCGGGTGCGGGATCTACAACAGGCGTCGCCGCTGGTGGGAGCCTCATCTTCTTGGCGTTGGGGTCAGCCGACTCCATTTTCCTCGAGGGTGTCGCGTCGCGCTCACGGATTTGAGCAGAGTAATGAATGACGAGCCTAGTTGTAGTGCGAGCGAAGAAGAAGGGGAGCTGGGGGTTTTCTGTAGGAGTGAGGAAGAAGGGGAGCTGGGGTTTTCTGTAGGAATGAGCTGACGTGAGGTGGGTGGGAGCGAGGAGGAAGAAGAGCACCCAGGTTTTTTTGTGGGGGAGGGGGGCGGTGTGCTGGGTGTGGGTAGCGCCTTTTGAATTGATTTTACTATTTACTAGTGTGGATTGGCTATTTTGTCTTGGGCCTAGAGAAACAATTACTACTAGTACAGTGGAGACACTCTACAGCTACCCAGAAAAACAATTACTACTAGTATAGTAGAGACACTCTACCGCTTCTGGCTCCTCCTAGGTCATTGAAATGTCTCCCTCTACTGAATGCCATTATACTTTTGTTCACCGACATGCAAGCCATGCAGCGTGCGGGCCCAAATGCCATCCACCAAATTAGTAGGCAGTATGCAGGCGGAGAGTAACCCCGGTCGTAGCGCGGCAGTAACGAGCCGTCGTATCACAAAACCCCACCTCCCCGCAGTCTAAGTTTGACGGACGAAGCAACCATCATTTCACTCCTCGCTGAATCCCCTTCTCCCTCACCGTCTTCAAGAAAGGCAACACTCGCATCTGCCACTATTCTTCTCACCCAACGAAGGGAACATAAGCGGATCCGTGATGTTGGTATATTTTCGTTTAGAGAAAAAAACTTTTGCAGAGCAGTAACCGATCCTCGCTCTTTTTTTTGTTTCATTGTCCTTGCGATTGTGTTTTCCTTTCAGTGGTCTCCTAGTATTCATCAGTTTCATGATGGACCAAGGAGAACCAGGCAAAGATCTGCCGATGTTGGAGCAGACGCGGGAGGCTGATCCCCACGAGACAGAGAGCTCCAAGAAGATGGAGGCAACCACCGAGCCGACCCCAGATATGCTCACGGCCACTATTGAGATGGTCAACGCCCCGTTTGAGGTTACAGCCCCCGTGGCACTGCAGGAGCAGTTTTCCC